>NW_011494861.1:20978837-20979215 GCF_000754665.1 Bison bison bison
GCCTTGACTAGACGGACCTTTGTTGGCAAAGTTATATCTCTGCTTTTGAATATGCTATCTAGGTTGGTCATAACTTTCCTTCCAAGGAGTAAGCGTCTTTTAATTTCATGGCTGCAATCACCATCTGCAGTGATTTTGGAGACCAAAAAAATAAAGTCTGACAGTGGTTCCACTGTTTCCCCATCTATTTCCCATGAAGTGATGGAACCAGATGCCATGACCTTCGTTTTCTGAATGTTGAGCTTTAAGCCAACTTTTCACTCTCCACTTTCACTTTCATCAAGAGGCTTTTGAGTTCCTCTTCACTTTCTGCCATAAGGGTGGTGTCATCTGCATATCTGAGGTTATTGATATTTCTCCCGGCAATCTTGATTCCAG
>NW_011494861.1:20979637-21016173 GCF_000754665.1 Bison bison bison
AATAAGCAGGGTGACAATATACAGCCTTGACATACTCCTTTTCCTATTTGGAACCAGTCTGTTGTTCCATGTCCAGTTCTAACTGTTGCTTCCTGATCTGCATACAGGTTTCTCAAGAAGCAGGTCAGGTGGTCTGGTATTCCCATCTCTTTCAGAATTTTCCACAGTTTATTGTGATCCACACAGTCAAAGGCTTTGGCATAGTCAATAAAACAGAAATAGATATTTTTCTGGAACTCTCTTGCTTTTTCCATGATCCAGTGGAAGTTGGCAATTTGATCTCTGGTTCCTCTGCCTTTTCTAAAACCAGCTTGAACATCAGGAAGTTCACGGTTCATGTATTGCTGAAGCCTCATTTAGATTTACCCATACTTGCATGCACAGTTATGTCTTTATTTTCCAAGGATAGGGTGCCCCTCTTCCTTTCTAAATTCAGCCCTTTCCTAACTGGCCTCATTCACCTATACAACTGATAACTACACAATCTACCTCTCACTCTGATGCTGTTTCTTTATCCTTTCATTGCCATATTTTTCAAATAGTTGTTTAAACTCCTGGTCTCCACTCCTCAGCTCCCACTCTGAGCTGCCTTTTCTCACTCCCCTCAGGCCATCCACACTTCTCTTTTCCTTATCCTGTCTCCACCCCTGCCATGGCATTAATAATAAAAATAACCCTTATTGGGGCATTTGTAATAATAATAATAATGAAAATACAATGATAACTACCAATAATTGAGTGCCTACCACGGCCTATATGCTTTGCATGTTATCTCTTACTTACATAATACAACCTCAAGGTAAATATTATTGTTCCCATTTTACAGATAAGAAAACTGAAGCTCAAAAAGGAACTGATGTACTGAATACCATATGCTATTAAGTGGCAGAACCAACATTCAGACCTAGTTTAGTCTGCCATAAGAGCCCTTGTAATTCCTGGGTGGACTACTATTTTCTTTTTCTTTCAGAACTCATGATTACTCTCCATTTTGTCTTAATTTACTTCCCTGGGGTGTTTCTTTGCTGTGAATAGTTTAAATATTGGCATGACCCCAGACCATGACATACATCCTTTACTCACTTTACGTACTGTACAAAAGAATAAAAATATTGTATAACACCCATGCCTCTTTTGATCAGCATTTTCTGCTTTTCTTCTGTTATAGTACTTGGCATATAAAAGGCAAAATATATGGAATACATTATTTTTTGGCCACTAAATCTGTCATACCTATTAAATCTCCTCCTTCCCTTCTTCTGACATCTGAGTTCAGGCCCTTTCCTTCCTATTTTACAAACTCCTATTCAGCTTTCAAATGTCATTTCACTGTAAAAAAAAAAAAATAACAAAAACCTAAGGTGTCTAGACAAAATGCAGGGCCCTTTTCTGGGTACACATAGCTCTTGGAACTTACCTTTATGATCACAGTAATCATGTAGACCATAATTATTTTATTGGTTATCTCTCCCACAGTCCTATGAGTTCCTGAGGTCTGAAAGAAATCCTCTTTGTTCCACAGTTACTTCCCTTTGTCCCCACTTCCCTATCCCCGCTAATTTTTCCCACAGTGTTTCCTGTAAGTCTTCTAAATGCTTCCTGAATGATGAAAACAAATGGAAAACCAAAGCTTCAGACATGGTACCAGGCAACTTGCCCTGCCACTGGGTCACACACCAGCTCACTAACAGGTCTGTGGTATCTCTATGCCCTAGAAACCTTCGACATCCACAGAAAAGGAAAAAATCATTCGAGTCATTGGAGAAGATGAAAATATTCATTCCCAACCTCTATATGGAACAGATGCATTGTCTTCTTGGGTATGTATCTGCAACTCAGCTACGAAATTCAAAACTAGAAAATTTAATATTATGTAAAAATTATATGGATCTAACATAACTTTTAGCATTTCTAAGAGAACGCTTAAGTAATATATTTTCCAGATTTATTTTTCTCCCAGCATCATCCTTGGAAAAACTCTTGTTTGTTCACAAAAACTTTTCATTCTCTTCCTTAAAACTCATTTTAAAATCAGCATTTCATCCCTTTCTTTAACTTAACAATATTATGGTCAATATTTGATCAATTTAAAAAATGTATTTGTTCAACAGACTCTATTGATAACTGTGATAAGAACATACCAGCAACCACAAGAATTCCTGAGGAACTGGAAACCTTTAGACAGTAGCTATGGAAACTCAGCAGGAAAACAAAGTTAAAACTCCTTCACAAAAAGTTCTAGGATCATTTACACTTAAGTTAGCTCTAGATTTGTATCTCTCTGTACAGGATGCCATGACTTTAGGAATCTCTGGGTGGGCTTCATCCCACTAACCCCCTGAAAATGGTATGCAACATTCTGTCTGTATAGTCATACTGTGCATTTTCTTGGGGAGCAAGGGGATGTGCTGGAAATCCATAGACATCATCAAATTTCTCAACCTCAAAGTTAAGAACCATTTCATTGCTAGGAGTCTGACCCGTCTGAGTAGGAACAGGCATGGCGAGCTGTGCTGAGGGTACTGGTGGATAGCAGCTAGATCACTAAAGTGGCTGCATGGTCCAGAGTAGAGGCAGATTGCAGGGATGTATGTGAAGGGAGGTTGTAGGAAATAGGCTCCAACTCTGGGAGGAACTGGGTGAAACGATGTGGAGAGTTAGGCAGGAGCAGGCGAAGTTGGAGAAAGAGTGGTGCAGGGGGGTTGGGGGGGTTGCAATCACATTCTTCCAAAGTAATGCCTTTTTAACAAGTTTCTAAAATTATATGTTAATATGTCAGTTGATAGGCTTCCTAGGTGGCTCAGTGGTAAAGAATCCGCTTGCCAATGCAGGAGACACAGGTTCGATCCCTAGGTCAGGAAGATCCCCTGGAGGAGGAAATGGCAACCCACTCCAGTATTCTTGCCTGGAAAATCCCATGAACGGAAGAGCTTGGCGGGCTACAGTCCATGGGGTCACAGGGTCCGGCACGACTGAACTGAGCATGCACACATATCAGGTGAGAAGACTGTGAGGCAAAGATGTAGGGGTAAACGATGCAAATGCAATGTCATGAGACATATTTTCTAAAAAAGCAAACAAAGGGTAGCACTAGAATGAGAACCCCCCACCAGTCCCACCCAAAACCTTCCTACCCCAGATTTTCTCCCCTGAGGTAAAAGCCCTGCTATGCTATCCTGGCAAGGCATCAGTGTGCGTGCTAAGTCACTTCAGTCATGTCCGACTCTTTGCGACCCCATGGACTGTAGCCTGCCAGGCTCTTCTGTCCATGGGATTCTCCAGGCAAGAATACTGGAGTGGGTTGCTGTGTCCTCCTCCAGGGGATCTTCCTGACCCAGGGATCGAACCCTTGTCTCTGTGTCTCCTGCATTGGCAGTCTGGTTCTTTACCATTAGTGCCATCTGGGAAGCCTGGCAAGGCATCAGGGTCTGGCCTACAGTGTGGCGAGAAGCAGCCAGGAAAACAGAAGCCTGTAGCCTGGGGCAAAATGGAGGGTGCGGTGCTTGTCTTTGATAGTGTAGGGCTCCTGCGCCAGGATGCCACAGTTCCATCTGATACAGTGTGGTGCCGTGTGGCGAGCCCACCTGAGGACGATGCGGTCCAGAAAGTCTATCTCTCGGCTTTGAAAAGTTGCTAATGTTCTACCATAGATCCCTGAAAACCCAACTGGCCAGGTTCTCATTGACCCTGAGGCCTAAAATGGACTAAAATGCCATCCAGATGTACTTGCAAGTTCCTTGAAATAAGGGAGAATCACATTCATCCTAGGGGTGGTGACTGGACCACTGCACAGGTAGAAAGGAATCACCAGGTGCTCAAACAGAGGGGCCCTGTGTGCTAGGCAAGCGAAGACAAAGTTGATCTTTGGGGACGTCGGTACCCAGAGAATGAAGATCCTTGACCTGGAGGAGGTCAGAGATTCAGGGTGGGAGGTGGAGCCTGGGGGAAGGGTGCTGTCTTGATGTGGACTGTGCTGTGGATTCGGTGGGGCAGGAGGGGCCTTGGCTCTGTGCTCTTTCCATTCATAAAGACATCGGGGCTCCCTGAGGGCAGTTTAAGATTTTAAAACTTCCACTGTAGAAATTTCTTTTGCTTTGTTTGCTTGTTTTTCTTTTATCGTTTTTTCCCCCCTGTCTTTCTTTTTTTCTTTTTGACAGACACTTGGCCTCTGGCCCTAAGAGTGTAGCAACCATTTAGCAGGGCTACAGATCCAAGGCACTGGTTCTATTGGGCAGTGGCTCTCTCTTTTTATGGTCTGCAAACACAGCTCCCAGGAGGCAGTTTGATTGACACTGGGGAAGGAAAGAGAAAAGGAAAGAAGGGACAGAGAAGCAAAAACCTTGTGGTTTGCAGGTATAACTTGTCATGTCCACCGTAACTAGGAGAGGGAGAGGGATGGACTATCAATTATTCAAAACTCTCTTCACTTAGCTGGAAATTAGGACTTTGTGGGATTCCTGAAGACTGTACTCAAAGCAGGAACCGTGCACAAAACTCCGCCTGCTGTGCCTGTTTCAGGCACTATCCTGTCTGGCACTTCCTGATTTCACTGGTGAATCAAGTGACCCCAGTAAGCAGCCCTGACTCTGCCTCTGCGCATCCTAAGGTGCCGCCTGATTTAATCAAGTCTGAGAACTTGCCGCAGGGCACCCCTTGTGGCCCTCTCTGAATGCGAATCATTTCAAAGTTGTCCCTGGAGGAGAAGCAGCCTGAACTCTGTAACAATTCGCTGACGGGTGGAGGTATGGGAAGACTAAATTCAGCAAACTCTCCTGGAGGCTACCCTCAGTGTTCAGCTGACCCCAGGCACTGCCCCCTGCTGCACGAACTGGGTTGCCTAAGGCTCAGCTACCCTAACGAGCAAGATGTTAGGAACAATCTCTTTTAGGCCTGCCTTCAAACCACAGGTTCTGCCTGTTTGTAAAGAGTTGTAAATTTGAGGGAGACGGGAGATTTTTGCTGATTACCTCTAAACTCCTTTGAAAGAAAGAGTAGGAAAAAAAAAAAAAGAAAGAGTAGGGGTCAGACTTGGAGGATCAGCCATATTTCTTTCACTGAGCTAAAGGAAGCGCTTAGAAACCTGTGTTTTCCTTCCACAGTACCGTGTATCCCCGGCGTAGGTATTAAGAGCAGTGACCAAATTATCCATCTTTTAATGGCAGCAGGGAAGGGTTCTTGGAATTGGTGGGTCCGGAAAATATGTCCAAAGCTGACAGGGTCACTGTGGCTGGCCAGGCATTCAGTACTGAGCATTGGATTCCAAGGAACTGGGTCTGAAGCCAGATCCTCCCTGAAATAGTCTCAAGCTAAAGATGTTAGTCCAATCTAAAGCCCATTAGTGGGTTTCCCTGGTGACTCAGTGTTAAAGAATCCTCCTGCCAATGCAGAAGACACAAGTTTGAATCCCTGGTCAGGGAAGGTCCCACACGCTGCAAAGCAGCTAAGCCTGTGCGCCCCAACTATTGAGCCTGTGCTCTAGAGCCCTGAAGCCACAACTACTGAAGCCATTGCAATGAGAAGCCCGTGCACCATAACTGGAGAGTAGCCCCTGCTTGCCGCAACAAGAGAAAGCCTGCACAGCAATGGAGACCCAGCACGGCCAAAAATTCATTAAGCCCATTAGTAGAGTCAGACCTCAGGAAAACCAAGCCCAAAAGGCCAAAGGTATAATCGGAGTCTGACAGAGAGACTAGCTGCAAGCCACAGCAGGCTGGCACAAACAAGGACGGCCCAATGCTGTTGCTTCCAAGGCCACGTGGCCCGTGTTTGTCTCTATTAAGTGGGCGAAAGAGCGTAAAAGCCAGAGGAAGCTTCAAATATGGAAAAAGGGCTCAAGGCAGAGTCTCTGTGATTTCCTTTGAGGCATCTATATCCAGTGGGCTTCCCAGGTAGCTCACTGGTAAAGAATCCAGTTCACCTGCCAAGCATGAGATGTGAGTTCAATCTCTGGGTTGGAAAGACCCCGGGAGAAGGAAATGGGAACCCACTCCAGTATTCTTGCCTGGGAAATCCCCTGGACAGAGGAGCCTGGTGGGCCGTGATGCATGGGGTTGCACAAGAGCTGGGCATGACCTAGCAACTAAACAACAACAGTCTGTATCCATATATATGGCTGATGCAGGGAAGTTTGCTCCTTGGCATACATAGAGGCCATAATTCTAGAAACCCAACCATCCAGCATTTTGGACCATGGGAATTTCCTACTGAAGGATTTGAAAAGGACCACAAAACATTAATCTGTACTTGGTGGTTTCAAAACAGAGGAATGCTTCGCTGGCACATTGTAACTAAATATCTGTCTTTTGAATGAATGAGGAGAGTCAGAAGGCTGAAAGATACCGTTCACAGAGTACAGTCCTGATCTACTTTGGTTTCCACCTGTAGTTAAAACTGCTTCATGTCGCTGTACAAATCATGTGGAATTCCAGTTCCAGAAGCCTCTTCTGTGAAAAACCTTCCTTTTGGATTCAAAGAATAAATAAATTAGTAGTATGTGCTGTATAAGCGAGGCCACGTGACCCACATTGCTGGTCCAGCCCGAACAAGGACAGATTTATTATCCAAAGAGGAGGCAAGACAGAAAGGGGAAAAACATGTGACTGAGACAATAGCAAAAGAATAAAAGAGCTAGAGGAAAAGTGAACTCGTTTGATAGTTTATTTTTGCTGGTTTGCTTTTAGAAAAAGTGAGCGTAGTGCAGTACCATGTGTGACTGAGGATGGAGAGGCCAAGATGAAGGTTTTGCTTTAACCACTAGATCTTTCTGTGATGATGGCAGGCTGCCTATCCTCTTAGGTCCCCCTTTCCATCTAGAAGGTGGGGTTTACCTTTTACATGTCTCTGTTGGGGAAATGTGGATAAAAGAGATTTTTTAAAGTACACAGGTCTGGAAAAATGCCTCATAATGTTCATTTTCACATATAGTTTTTGTCTTCTAAATTTTCTCTTTTGTCTTCCTCTTATTTTGTTTTCTGGAGTATATTTAAAGTCAAAATAAGTAAGAGGTTTTTTTTTTTTAATATATTTTCTCTACTTTGATATCTGAAGTTTCCTAAGAAATGGAAAGATTTGATTGGATTATGCAATGTTATGTGCTTAGTGAAGTAAATTATTAATGAGAGAAATATAATTGATTTCCTTGATATTTAACTTGGTTAGAGAAATATGTTTGCCCTTCTCTTTATTTTTTAAACTTTCTCTTCTTTCCCTGCTTCTTTTTGTTGATATTGTTTTCCCTGCTTCTTCTTTACAACTCTAATGTAGTTTTATATCCACCTAAGTATGAATAATTGGCAATCTGGTATGGTATTTGGCCACAGTAAATCCCTGTTCTTCTTTCATATTAAGAGTGTGTTTAATCATCTACTATATAAATATGAATAGTAGAAAAAGATAGCTTGGTCCAGAACATCCTGAAGAAGGAGGCTATTTACTGTTGGGACTTTCAGTTCATTCATAGTACATACTTTTCTTGTCAGAGAGAATCAGCTCATCAAGGTACATTGGCCCCAAAGTATCTTGAAGCAATGGCTATACTTGATCGCACACAGGAGAAGTTAATGTAAGTATGAGACACCAAAATGGTAAGAAGACAGAGATTGTTGTCCAGGAGATCTAGCTGAGAAATGCACACTTCTTGGCTTATTTTTCGTTCTCCTGTTTCCTTTTTCCTTACAAGCAGGATGGGTACCATCAAATCGTCTGGAGGCAATGAATTAAACTGCTCCAGTAGGGACAGCTGTCCTCAGCTACATTGGAGATGGAGGAAGTCCAGTGTGTGTGTGTGTATATAGGGTGGGAACAGAGTGTGAGGAGTGATCCAGCTCAGTATGTTTTAAAAGATGAGCTAGAGAAATAAATGGAACTAGAAGAAGCTATTGTGTGCAAGAAAGAAGGTTACATAACCCAAACGGTAGGAAGGACAATAGAGTTAAGATGGCTAAGAAACTATGAGAAGAAGAGATATAGACATACATGTTCTAGTTATTTAAGCACACTTCAAACTGGTTTTTGCTACTGTAAGATCTGGTTTTAAAGGTGCTGGAAAATAAGGGACACTATTTTGTTTGCTTGTTGGATTATATCAATATAGAGAAGCCAAGCTTAATCACTGAAAAGGGTTCCTTGGCTATTGGTGGAGAATTCCAAATATCCAAAAGTCAGTTTCATTAAGAAATTATAAATATATTCTTAAATCGCACCATGACTGCAACTCTGACATTACCTTCCAGAGTAGCTCCTAGACCCTCAATTCTTGGCTAAACATTGATGCTGCTGCTTTCTTTGTTTGTGCTGTTCATATATATTCTTCTCATCCCACTACCTTTTTCGGACAATGAGTTTCTAGATCTGAAAGATACTTTTTCAGACCTTTCCATTTTATTGTGTTTCTCTGGACTTTGTCAACATCAGAGAGGTCGAAAGCAGAGCCAGACAAGCTGAGGAGAGGTTTGATGATGTGAATGAAAGACTTCATTATACCCTTATAAGAAATAAAGAACTGGAGAAAGAATTAGAGGAAGTATTGATGAAGTATAAAGTGAAGGAGTCTGAAGTAGAAGAAGAAGAAAATGAAGCAGAAAGAGAAGAAGAAAAAGAAGAAGAAGAAGAAATCAGACCACAAGACAGATCCTCAAAATCTCCAAAAAAAGGTGAGCATTGCTTTCTCATTTTTGCTTCATTTGGAGAAGGAAATGGCAACCCACTCCAGTATTCTTGCCTGGAGAATCCCATGGACGGAGGCGCTTGGTGGGCTACAGTCCATGGGTCGCAAAGAGTTGGACACGACTAAGCGACTTCACTTCACTTTATGAGTGAAAACTTGATTGGGTCATAAATATTTTAGAAGAGCTTACTATTTTTCGTGGTGATCTACTAGTTTATACTTCTCCTAGGAATCCAGACACACACACACACACACACACACATCCAAATGACTAACAATGGTGACTGATAAACTAATATGAGATACAATTTTAACTTATAAAACTGGCAAAGCTTTTTAAAAACAAAGAATACAGTGCTGGACAGAGGGCGCAAAGTAGTTTTACAAATAATACTTGTGGGTGGACAGACAGGTATAACTCTTTGAGAAAGCAGTTTGAGAGTGTATATGGGTAGGCCTCAAAAATATACATGTATTTTGACTTAATAATTTCACTCTTGAGAATCTAGTCAAAGGAAATAATCACAATTTTTTAAAGCTAGAAAAAAAGACCAGAACAAATATGCCTAAGCATTGATATACATTGTCTCTGGTTGCTAAAGGTTTATGGGGAATGTTGTCTTTAGTTTTTAGTACTTGGTGGATTGGCTATGATGAAAATAATCTTTATTCAACAAGAAGAGGAATTTCGCTCTTCATTTTCTTATCTCTAATTAATCTGTAATCTTCCCTCAAAGAGTTTTTAATATCCCCAATATTGGAGGCTATTTTTTGATTTTTGCTTTCATCTTCAACCTGCAGTCTGTTCCCAGGACAGCTTCTGGTGCCAGGGGTGGTACTGGGCAGATATCTATTATCTATTTTTCTCTGTCACCTCTGTCTCTACCTCCAGCAAAAGCAGTAAGTTGGCCGGTCACTCACAGTCTCTGGCCCAGCTGTGCTGTATCCTGTCAGTACTGGAGCAGGAGGAATCTGAGTCCATTTTCTCTCCTTCTGTTAACTCTGAACTGGTAAAATGTTAATCATTCCCGGTGTGAAGATCCTTTAGCCTTAGGTCTGAATGTATGTGAGGTAGTTTTCATGAATTAAAAAAAAAAATTTATCTTCTATTGTGGTGTGATTTTATCCCAATAATCTAGAAACTAGACCTTCCCTAGATTGTTGTTGCTAAGTTGGGTAAGTTGGGTCTGACTCTTTGCGACCCCATGGACTGTAGCCCATTAGGTTCCTCCACCCATGGTGTAAATTACTATATGCAAATCACAGAAAAGGTCTTCGTGTTAACAACATGGGATGAGTGACTTTAGTTTCGTCCATTTCCATAAAAGTCTTGGGGACTAGTTTAAATACAAAAATAAAACATTTTAATAATTTTAGGTGGAGGATAACTATTCAGTTAGGTCCCAGCCTGCAAACAATAACCCACACAACAAGGATACAACCCCTCTTCTCCCTCCTTTCCACACCCCTCATCAGAGTCACTGCTAGGGATTCAAAAGTAGAGGATGAGAAGCCTTGCAAACCTTAGGGGATCAGGCTGCTAAGCAAGGCAATCCCCATGCCATGCAAGTGACCTAAACATTTCTCTGAAAAATCCACAAGTTAGACATTCCTTAGAGTTAGCAGGCAGCTCCTTTGAAAAAAAACAACACATGCAGATACCTTGGAGCAATCTGACGTGCATATGGAACATACTGGGTCATATTTTATGAGTTAGTGCAGGGAGATCTCTTCTCTCCTAATCGTTGTTCAGTGAAGGAATGGAAAATCATACAGTGAAGGAAGGAGCCTTGTGAATGCTGAGTAAGGAAAAGATTTGGATGGAGTAGGAAGACATTTATTTTTATGTCATTATTTTTAACAGCAAATCACTGTGTTCTGAATTATTGATGGAGAAAGGAATGGAGCTTGGTGTTTACAAAGATGAATGTGGCTTAGTCTCTGATCAAAGTGAGGCCTGTGATGAAGAACGGGGACAAGACAGGGTGTGAACAAGGGGACCGTTGAATGCGGGAGGAAGATGGCTGCAGCCAGTCAGAAGGATTCTCAGACAACTGAGAAGCTTCGTTTCATGGTGCAGTCAGACAGCAGGCTTGTGTAGGATCTGTGCATGACAGATTGGAGGGAACAGGGACCAAGAGACACACAGGGGTACAGCCATGGATATGGGAGGGTTCTGGATACCCAGCTCTATTTGAAAATTTTCCCCTAAGTTTGGGGTATGTACTGGAAGGAAGAAAGGAAGACATATTGTTCTTTCTCTTCTATCCTCATTACCCATAAACTTTGAGAACATACATTCTCAATCCCAGTAACCAATGTGGAGTCGAATTTTGGGCACATGGTTTATAGCTTGGGGCTTACTCATGCAGACAGAATTTTAAAAATGCTTTGTAAAATCAAAAGTCCTTAATGAATATAAGGTATTATTACTACAATAATTGTTTTGGTCTTTTCAGAGATACAGCGCAAGGAGGGTTCTAAATCCAAACTCCGGACTAAATCCAAGACGAAACCCAAATAGCAACCACAGGATGCTGGGCTACACCACACCACACCCATCCCAGATATCTCTGCACTTTCGAACTGACAATGTGGTTCAACTGACGGGACTCCCTTTGCAGCAGACAACTCAGGAACATCTTCTCGTTAAAAGTCACAGTGATGGCTCTAGGCAATCAATCAATTAGCTTATTTCCAAAATTAAAAATGGTTTGTGTAAAGGTTTTCTAGCCTCTTCAGTTGATTTCCCAGCAGAAGTCTATGAAAAGTGTCAGCTTCTGTCAAGAAAATTATGCTTTCTGAGGACTTTGAACTCTGCAGAGGAGAATGGCAAATAAAAAGCATTATTTTTTTCAATTTAAAAGAGGGGATCCTGATAACACTGTTAGGTTTCTGCAGCATTTTCAGATTTCTTATTTCAGAAAATAAGAAAGAATCCTTTTAAAATAATTTTAAAATTATTTTTTCCTTTTTAAATATTTTTTTTCTTCTCTTCTTTTTAAATAATTTTATTTATTTATTTTTGGTTGTGCTGGGTCTTCGTTGCTGTGTGGGCTGTTCTCTACTTGAGGTGAGTGGGGGCTACTCTTTATTGCACGGGTTTCTCATTGTTGTGGCGCCTCTTGTGAAGCAAGGGCTGTGGGTGCGGGGGCTTCAGTAGTGGCCGCGTATGGGCTCAGTGGTTGCAGTTCCTGGACTCCTGAGCACAGGCTCAATAGTTGTGGTACACAGGCTTAGTTGTTCCTCGGCATGTGGGATCTTCCCAGACTAAGGATCAAATCTGTATCTCCTGCATTGGCAGGGGAATTTTTCACTGAGCCAGGAGGGAAGACCCTTACTCCAGGCATTCTTAAGATTTATCTAGTCTTCACAATAACCCTGCAAAGTAGGTGGAGGAGAGACTGTTTATCCCCCATTTCTCAGAAGATGAAATTGAGGCCCCAAATGGGCAAAAACTCGCCAAGACCTCAGAGCTAATTGCTAAGACCCCAGCTCGCTGGCTCTGTGTCTGGATTGTCCGACAATGGTGATGGGCCACCAGGCCACTGCTCAGATGACTTCCTTCACAGGGGCCAATGTTATTGAAGATTCACCCAGAATCTCCATTTTTCACTTTTATTGCCTTATTTGTCTGCTCTGTTCATGACCCTGGGTACATCTTGGCATTAGAGATGGACCAAGCTTCAAAAGTATGTTGCAAATGACAAATGGACATCTGGCTGGTCACTCAGCAAGGAGTCCCTCTTACCTCACTTCTCCGGGCTCTCTTGCATTTGTTTTATCTCCCCCTGGCTCCAGACACCTATGAGATTTCTTGACCTGCTTTGGTTCCACATATTTGCTGTTCCTTTGGATTTATCTCCTGGAATTGTAGGATTTTGTCTGTTCCTTAAGCCTCAGAAACCCTCTGACTACAGAGTCCTCAGCCCTGTTTAAACCCAACCCCTGGTCAGGCCTGCCTTGACCCACACATACCAAAGTGTTTGTGGGGTGGGTTTCAAAATTGCTTGGGGTCAATCTAGGCCTACTAGATGACTCCTTAATTCTGGGGAAAGAAAACATGAAATTCTTCAGACAACTGACTAGGCACATGGCCCACCTGAAAGCCACAGATCAAGCTACTGGCTCACACTTCCAGGTACCACTTGGTAGGGCAGAGCAAGCCCCACCTTTTCACTTTCCTAGAGAGATTCTTGAATGATTCTAGCAAATTGAGGTTTTTTGGTGAAATTTTAGAACACTTGAAAAAAATTAATTCCCTTCTTTGTAGGAATGAGCGGTCGTTTTCATAGAAATCAGCCCCCGTGCCTGAACACAAGGGTCTGGCCCCTCAGAATGTGTCAGCTCCGTTAGGTGGAAGGCTGTCTTAAAGATCAGAGTGAGGCCAGATGCCACTACAATTAGAATGAGATGTTGGGTACCCAGTTGCGGTGGCTTGGTTGTGAGTCACAAAAACCCATTCTTGCAACCCCCAAATGAAAAAATAATTTATTGAAAGCATATTGGGGAGCTCAAATTGAAGGATTGAAGGAGAGTCTTAAAGAACCAGGCTAAGAATAAGATAGGATCAGGCAGTTTAGATCAGAAGCAAAATTTGCTTTACCATCTCACCCACCAACTGAACTCCAGTCATTTCTTCCATCATTATATTATTCTTAAAGTCCCACGAGGGAGAAAGGCCACCTTGTAGTCACAAACCACCCATGGATGTACCAGGGATGGTGAGAAGGCGTCAGGGATCTCTCTAGCTTCTTAAAAGGGAAGGAAGGACCCCTGGCTCTTCTGTTTCGTTGAGACAGAACACAGTACAGGGAAAGGAAATACCCAGATAAAATCAGGCTGGTGGTAGGAAGGTGTAATGAACATTTGGTGGTTTAAAAAAAAAAGTATTCTACAGAGAAGGCCTCTGCACTACGGCTTTCTGAAAGTTGTCTTGGGCATCTTCACTTTCCCAAGTAGCTGACTTGTGAGAAATTTTAGGTAGTCCTTGAGTCACTGCCGTATCTTCTCAAGATGACCCTGAGGTGGTCCCCTGAGCAGAGTGGAGGGAGGAGCTCTTATTATGTTTCTCTGGCAGTGAGGCTCCTGTGCATGTGACAAAGGAGACCAGCCACTCTGTGCTCAGCTGTTCAGACAAAGCTGTGCTGACTGGATGGGCCTCATCACACTCCTCAGTGTCCCAATCTCAGTGGTGACATGTTCCACATCCCTAGGGAGCCGAGGTGCTAGTGTCTTAGGGACCTCAGGAAGTTTGGTGAGCAAGTCCCCAGTCTACCAGGCCTGGCTCTTCACCACACACCCAGACCTACTTCACACATGTGGGTACCGTACAACTCTCTCCCAAGAGTTCTGGTTCTTCACTAAGGTTCTACCCACTTGACCGTGTTCAAGTCACTTGTCGGTACTTTCTGGCACATGTTGGCTAGTCTTTCCTCTTGTGTTTGGCCTTTCCCAGCCGGAGATCAATGACTCAGATGCTGCCTGGGTAACCTACATTTTGCATTTCACTTTCAAAGACTGCTGAGAATTCTGCTTGAGGGCCCCAAATCTAGAGCACCTTGTGCCCACTTCTGGAATTCCAAATAAGCCTGCCACCTATGAGCAAGCATTCTCCCACAGGAAGCAGAGGAGCTGCTCTGAAATTAGGAGCATAACTGTTGTAGTCTCGTGGCCTAGGGCCTGCTTACTTCCAAAACCGGGGTGCTTGCTCTCTGAGCCTGAGGCTGTGTCTGGAGTTCATCAAATCTTCTACTCTGGATAACAGACAGTTCATTCCAGCCAAGTCTGCCTATTTCATTCAAGACAGTCTCCTATTCAGGACTGTTGAGCAAGCCCGCTAATCCCCCAGCCTCAAAAATGAGCTCTGCCATGCACAGGTTTTCAAGAAGCAGGACTTCGTGGATGGTGCAACTTGTCTAAGATGGGGCGTCTAAGAGCAAGACCAACGAAGGCAGCCTTCCAGAGGTTCCTAAACAATCCAGTACACAGCGGTGCCATCGGCCTGGGCAGTGTTCCTGTGGTTCTGGAATGGCTGATGAAAGGGTTCCTGCACATCTTTTAGGTTTGCAGTGGCTTTTGTATGGAGAGCACCCTCCTGTACTTGCAGGGGTTGGGTCCCATGAGCCCCTGATCTTAGGCTACCTCTAGGCCAGCTGTGAGAAAACTTCTGAGAGTCTAAAGGTAAGAGGAACAGTTCCCATCATCTTTCACCAAGGCAAAGTACTTTTGGGCAGACTGTATATTTCCATCTCAGATGTCCAGCAGATCCTAGAGTTTATAAGATACAGCTATTAACCCATCTCCCATTTTCCACTCTGGTCACCCAAATAATCAAACCAAGGTAAGAGGAGCATGTGTGATTTATGGCTGGAACTATTGCTGATCAAGAGGAGAACCTCCTCTCTTCTGTCTAGCTTTTGTGTTACTATCATAAAGAAGAGCTCTACACCTTTGAAACAAATGCTTGAAATATTGCAGGGTGGGAGGATTCTAATACAGGAGACCTCATGCGCAGATTCTTAAGCTGGTTCTATCCAAGAACAACCTCTGTGGGGACATGAGTTCCTGGCCATTGGGGGATAACTTTGAAGCACGGGGACAACCTGTATTAGGGGCCAGGCTCCTATTTAGATGGACCCAATTACTGTCATTGAGATCTACTGGGCTAAAATCAGAAAAATAATAATAGTCATGATTTATTGAGTACTTACCTAGTTTATAAGTGCTGGGCTAAGCATTGCATACAAATTACTTTGTTTAGTCACAACAACTTTGTGAGGTGGTTTCTACTGTTATCCCCATTCATGTCAGGATAAGTTGTATGTCCAAGGTTAAACATCTAATAAGTTATAGAGTCGGGATCAAATCTGGTATATCTGACAGCAGAGTCCAAGCTGTTAGTTAACAGTACTACTTTCCCTCCGAGCTCAGAAAAAAACTAGAAGTGCTGTTGATGAACCCTCTTCAAAAGGATTTGACTTCTACATTCTCTACATACTGTTCAGCTCAAATACTGAGTAAATGCACTGACACACAAATCAAAATTCTAGAGGACATCAGAACCTTCACAGTCCTGATAGACTCTGCCAAAGAGTATTGCAGCAACCAGGAGCAATCTAATGAGGAGGAACATATTTACTCTATCATCCAGAAATGGTCCCCAAGGATGTGGAATGCAGAAACATTGGCAGAATGACCTAACATGCTCCCAGATACAGGGGAGTCCAAACTGCAGAGTTCTAGGCTTGCCCTGATAATGGTGATGTGGGGCTTGCCCTTGAAGTTCCAAGGAAGTCCTGCTAACCCCCCTTAGGATGACCTGTGTTTTGGATATTGACTTGTATAAACTGTTATCTCCATCTTGTGCTTCCCAGACTCCAGAACTGTAAGAAATAAACTCCTGTGGTTTATAAGCCACCATCTATGGTGTTCTGTCGTAACAGCCTAAACTAAGACACTGCTACTCTGTTAATATTAAAGTAAATTTCCAGAGAAAAACTGCTCCCTAGTATGTATCCTAGTTTTGGATTCTACTGTCCAGCTTGTCCTCTACTATCATTTCAAGATCAGTAAAGTTGGAATGTAGCACCTGGGCCTCAAGAGAAAACTTCTGCTGAGACCTTGTGGGCAGCACTATCAGCTCACTAAGTAATCCCTGAAGAATCTGCCTTTGATTACTCACTATGCCCTTTCACCAAGAACAGTTTCATAGCAGCTTATCCCCATTATTCCTTCCCATCAAGCCCTCCTACCCTAAATAAAAGTTGGTTAATACCTAAAGGTGCCATAGATCATTCAAGACGACCTGGAAGGTACTCTCTGCAAGGCAGTGAACAATTTAAATGTTGACTAGAGACAGACATCAGAGGAGACCAACCAATGGGTGATACCATAGGCATCCTCCAGATATGTAGACAAATCTGCCATTGACAAAAAGAACCATGCTCTAAGGAATTATTAAGAGTCCTAAAAGTCATCATTGCATTATTACCCTGGCATTCACTTATTGTTCTATTCCTGCCTCTGGTTATGCCTGAACTAGCATGATCTCCCATCCAAGTACTAACAAGGCCCGAACCTGCTTAGCTTCTGAGATCAGATGAGATCGGGCACGTTCAGGGTGGTATGGCTGTAGACAAGAACCAGCATGATCTTACCACCTCTGTCATTGCTCATGCCAACATTTGCCACTCTGAAATTAGGAACCATCTGTATGGGGCAAAAAGTGACCAACTATTCTTGATGCCACCTTAACTCCAGTAACCAGTACACTTGGATGGGTATGGGCATTGGTCATGAGAAATACTTCCCACTTCAAGGAGGCTCTAATTGCCACTGGGCCTTTAAATGCGATGTGGACCATCTATGACCATGCCCTAGCTGGTCCACAAAAGCAAACTGCAAGCCCTAATATATTAGCTATTCTAGGAAATCACCCAGGAGCATCCCCCCACGACCCTGCTCCAACTCTCATCCGATCACTGCCTCATCAGTGATTGGTTTCCTCTCTGGCATCATATTCCTGGTTCTGGCAATTTTTGTTAGCTGCCTTTGGCTTACTTGGATTTGACAGCCATTTGGATTCCACATTTTGTATTTTGGCACTTCTGCATGGTTTAGAACTTTTCTTGCTCCTTTGGCTTCAAAATCCTGCATTTCCTCCAGCAGAGGTGACTCAATCCATGACTTTCAGCCCTGCCACTCCTCCATGAACTAGTTTGATCTTTGGGAGGAAGGACTGGAAAGACTTTTAATAAGATATGGAAACATTTTTCAGAATTGGATGAAACAGTCTTTTGAAACAAAATTGAAAGTTATAGTCTCGATAATTAGCAAACATAAGCAGATTGTTATATCAATAAGTTAATTTGACATGGTGTAGGAATACGTGGGTTTTGAAGTCATCTAATACATCCAGTGTAACCTTGGGAAGATGGATTGCTTGGCTGAAATCCTAAGTTAGTAAGATTGGGTAAGAATGTGTAGTTTTCCCATCTGTGAATGGAGATGAGGAGGCAGCTTACAGATGTATGACAGTGATGACCCTAAGGTTGGCATCATTTTGTCCAGCTTTATTATAATGTGCTGTTAGGAAGTTTTTAAAATTGAGGCAGCATTAGTATATAACATTATATAAGTTTTGTGTGTACAACATTAAGTTTGACTTCTGTATATATTATAGCATATTCACCATCAAAAGTTTAGTTTCCATCTGTCACCACATAGCTGATCCCCTTTACTCAATATAAAATAACATCAAATAACATGGGGAATAAAGAGGCAGATTTGAAGGACAAAGAAATCACCAAATAGTGAGCCACTGAAGAGAGCTACCACCATTTCCCTCTGTACAAACAGCATGGAAATTGCCATTATATGTAGCATTTTACTAACATGATTTGTTATAGTTTGGCAAATTAGTAATGTTCTATATGTTATTGCTTTTTTTAAGTTTTTAGAGAATTTCCTATAAACCTCACTATGCTTTCTTATTTACTTGGCTAATTTTTTTTTGTAGCTGCTGCTGCTGCTGCTAAGTCACTTCAGTCGTGTCCAACTCTGTGAGACCCCCATCAGGCTCCTATACTTCTAATTATATAGAACAAGTTAATGGATAGTAAGACTTAAATTAGGGCATGTGTAGATCACATAATGTTACTAGTATTTAAAGAATAAATATTGGGTTGGCAAACTAGTTCATTTGGGTTTTTCCATAAGATGTTACAGAAAAACCAAAACAAATTTTTTGGCTAAGCCAAAAACTGGTAAATTCTATTCTGAAAGTACATCAGCCCTATATTTATCACAACGCTTCCTTAGATTATAAGCAACATGTACCACATAAGTGTTTTTATCCTTTTATTTCTCTATTTTAAAAAAAAAGAGTCTCTATAAAAATAATTCATTTGAAATTCTTTAATTAGGTATACATTTTATATCCAGCTCAAGTACTAGAATATGTACTCACAAGTATCTCTCTTTCACTCAGAAATACAGAAGCATCACTGTGGTGCAGCTATCAGAGTCAGGTGCAAAAACCTTGGGTGGAGCATACAAGCTAGAGTGTGGAATGACAGGGAATTATTAAGACGTGCTTTTGAGGAGTTCATAGTAGGAGAGAAGCCTGAATCATAAGTATGAGATTACAACACAGTGTGATAAGCAAAATGATAGGGGCATGTAGAAAGGGCTGTGGGAGCAAAAGAACCCTTCCCAAAGGGGCTAGAGGGCATCTAGGGAAAGGGACATTTGAACTACATCTTCAGAAGTCAAAATTCAGCCATATGTAGACTCAAAATTCTTTCCGAAGTAGAATGCTGGCTAAAGCTCTTTCCCATAATTCCTCTGATCGATGATCCACCTAAACATGTTATATGGCTTCTCTGTCATTACACGATTTCACTGTCTTCCTGTGTGTGTCGCTGCACTGGGGCTTCATGCATTCCAAGGGCATTTCACATGGCAACAAAAGAAAGAGCAGGAACTGAGGACTGAGGGCCTTGCTCGGGGATGTAGCTGTTATATGGAGCCCTCTTTGCAGTCACATGATCCTTGTTTCTTCCTATAACATGGGAGAGTCTTTCTTTTTAGGATTCAGCGGCTCAACAGGTTTGGAAGGATTTGGTAAGGGGATGCCTCCTTGAGTTCTATTGCTTGGAGAAGACAGGAAATTAAGCAAGTCAAATGGCAAAGGTAAAACCACTGTGGAAGGTTTCTCTGTGGACAAGGATTGAAGGGTGTGCAGGTACCGAAGCTGAGCAGCGGCTGGAGTGCCTGATAGAATCTCCGCTGCCATCCTCAGGGACTCGGAGGCGGCCTTCTCCCCTTCTGCAGCAATCATCTAGACAGGGTATGCGAGGAAAAACAATGTGTGATTTTTCTTCTTTGCTCCATGAAGGTTTTAATCCTACTTAGGGTGATTCAACAAACAAGCACTAGTATCTACTGTGGGACAGGTGCTGCTAAGCACAGGGGAGCAGACTGCCTTTTTTCTTAAGATCTTGATCTAGGGAGAGAGAGACACTGTTGATTGTAATGGGCTTTCCAGGTGGCACTAGTGGTAAGGGATCCACCTGGAAGTGCAGAAGATGCAAGAGGCTCAGGTTCAAATCCCCTAGACGAGGAAATGGTAACCTACTCCAGTATTTTTGCCTGAAAAATTCCATGGGCAGAGGAGCCTGGTGGACTACCATCCATGGGGTCACAAAGAATTCATTGTAACTTGGTGCAGAATTTGTTAAGAGCTATGACAAGTAGAGATGAAGTGTTAGGGGAATTACTATGTCTGGTGGGCCTTGGAAGAGTAGTAGGGTTTTGCCATTTTAGAGGAAAGGTTGGCCAGCATTCCAGGGAAAGACATGCAATCCTGAAAGAATGACTCCCAACTCAGGTTAGCATTTCAGAAGAAAAAGCACGAAAAAGGTCATCACCCAAATGTCCCCTTAAAGTGAGCAAAGGGCGCTAGACTCAGAGATCTAGAAGCTGCTCTGCCCAGAGGACTGCCTTCCTCCCCATCTTTGTCCACCAATGCTCCAAAGTTATCCACCCTCTTGGTAGATGGATACCATCCTTACCTGCTTTCTGTTCTTTAAGGGGAAATCTGCCTCCCCTCCAGCCCTCATTTTCCTCTTCCTGACTCCCTTCCCACCCACACCCAATCCTCTGGTAGCCACATCTTCTCACTGGCACGCCTGAGCAGAGGCCATGCATAGCACAGCCTCCCCTGGGCTCTAGAGATGAGGGAAGTGTGCTCTGACATGGTTGCACAGAGCTAAGGATACAGGCCTGGGTGTCATTAACCTAGAGGGGACCGGTGACGGATGAGAGATGCCATGCTAGAGAAGAGGAATGGAGTTTGGGGAGATACCTTGGAAAGAGAGTGAAGGCAAGACTCAGGGAGGAGGAGGTCACTGTTACCAATAGCATTAGAGAGAGGGTGTAACAGGGAAAGAGATGTTGCACTGGTCAGTTAGAAGGCTGTGAGCATGCCCAAGGAGAACAATTTTAATAGTGTGGTATGTGCACAAGCCAGATTCCCCCCAGTGCCTGGATGGATAGGTGAGGAGTAAAGGGGAAATGTTCTCCATGAGGAGGCTTTCTTTTGCATTTTCTGGAGCTCCTCTGATGCTCCTCCACTGTGCGGGAGGATGGCATGCTCAGGGCTGGCTCACCCGCACTTTGGCTTGTCTTTGGGCTTCAGCTTCCACCGCCAATGAGTGTTGCAGCCCGGCCGGCAGGCGCACATCCTTACTGAAAGAGAAAGCGGGTGGGTAGGTGAGTGTGCAGCGCAGCTTTAGCAGCCGGAGCTTTCCGACAAACCTACCACCTTCTCTACGCTCGGTTCACGATGTACAGTGGATTCTGATTAAGCAGAGTGCGCCGCCCTAGACCTCTGCACAGACAGTGGGCAGAGAAGAGGGGCTTAAGCATCAGTGCCTCCAATGTGGATTTTTATTATCACTGATGCTGTAGTAGAGCTGTGGTTTTCTCTTTACAAGTAAAGCAAATTTTGTGTTGCTGTATTGGGTTGGCCCAGAAGTTCATTCGGGTTTTTCCATAGCATTTTACAGAAAATGTAAATGAACTTTTTGGCCCACACAACACTATGATAATTTTCCCACTTAAAGTTTAATCTGAATTCTGGCTATTAAATCTAAATAATGACAACAGCCTTGAAGAGCCATGCTATTAATAACGAGGGAAGTCATCTAAGTTGACAAAAGAGGACTGAATCAAAAAGGGTAGAACTGACCAAGTACTTAATCTACTGCATAAAACATACAAAATTGGATTTTTTCCCCTGATGGTAACTATAAAAAGTACATAGAAAACAACTTAGCAGTTCCTCAGAAAGTTAAATATGGAGTTACCAGATGATCCAGTAATTTCACACCTACGTATATACCCAAGAAAAGTGAAAACATGTTCACATATCAACTTGCACATGAATGTTCATTGCGGCCTGATTCATAATGCCCCCAAAGTGGAAGCAACCCAAATGTCCATCAACTGAGAGTAGATCAACAAAGCGTGGCATAGCCAGTCACACGATGGCATATTATTCAACTGTAAAAAGGAATGAAACACTGATTCATGCTATACCATGGAGGGACACGGAAAACATTATGGTGAGTGAAGGAAGCCAGACACAAAAGGCCTCAGATTGTGTGATTATGTTTATATTAAATTTTTAGAATAGCCAAATCTAGAGAGACAGAGAGGAGTCAGTGGTTGTCAGGGGCTGGGGGTTGAGGCAGAAATGAAGAGTTCCTGCTTAATGGACGCAGGTTTTCTTTTGGAGATGATAAAAATCTTCTGGAATTATATGGTAGTGGTGGTTTGTGTCTGTGAATATACTAAAAACCACTGAGTTTCAATTTTAAATGGTTAAAAATGATGAGTTTTATGTTATGTGAATTTTACCTTAGAAAATGTTTAAATCCATAGAAAATACGACAGTTATTTACCCAGATGTTCATAGTGGTTGTGTTATAGTTATAATATGCAAATTTTTCTTTCTTCCAAATTTATGCTAATATAGATGTCTACAGTACTCATTCAATGAAAATAATTTTTCAAATAGAAGTTTTTAAATAAAATCAAAATATTTCCCTTCATCGTATTGTTCTTCCTGGTTAATTTCCTACCCACATTTCTGTTCTCTCCACTTTGATTCCCCAAATACAGGTCACTGCATCCAAGGCAACCTGTGGAAGGAAGAGTTGAGACGTCAGTGGGAACCTCTGGTTGCACGGATGGCCACTGCACTGAGAAAGCACATTTCTTCTGAAAGGACATTATGTCCTTCCCTTTTTCATTTTAACATTATGAGGCCTTGCAAAACACTGTTTAGTTTGCACAGTGCCACTCAACAAGTCGGAGAAGGCAATGGCACCCCACTCCAGTACTCTTGCCTGGAAAATCCCATGGAAGGAGGAGCCTGGTAGGCTGCAGTCCATGGGGTCGATAGGAGTCGGACACGACTGAGCGACTTCACTTTCACTTTTCACTTTCATGCATTGGAGAAGGAAATGGCAACCCACTCCAGTGTTCTTGCCTGGAGAATCCCAGGGACAGGGGAGCCTGGTGGGCTGCTGTCTCTGGGGTCACACAGAGTTGGACACGACTGAAGTGACTTAGCAGCAGCAGTAACTCAACAAGTACTTGTGGAATTAAAGATGGTGTGGTAGGCTGACTAATGGGTCCTAAAGACATCTCTGGAACCTGTGAATGTCACCCTAAAAGAAACTCTGCAGATGCAATATAAGTTCAAGGTTCTTAAAATGAAGGCCTTATCCTGGATCTTCCCAGTGGGCCCAAAAAGCAACTGCAAGGGTCCTCATAAGAGGGAAGCATGGTTGGGGTGGGGGACATCTGGCTACAGAGGAGGAGAAAGTGATGTGATGGTGCAAACAGAGGCTGGAGTGCTGTGATTTGAAGACGGAGGAAGGGGCCATGATCTAAAGAATGCAGGCGGCCACCCAACGCTGAAAAGGGCAAGGAAATGGATTCTCCTCTCCAAACCTCCAGAAGGAACCAGCCCCTGCTGACACCTTGACTCTGGCCCAGTGAGATGTGTTTTGGACTTCTGGCCTTGAAACCATAAGATAAAACTGGTGGTGATTTGTGGTATTTTGTTACAAAAGCTATAAGAAATAATAGAGATGGTATGTTTGTTAAATTTGCTCTAAAATACATTTATTACTGGGGCTTCCCAGGTGGTGCTAGTGGTAAAGAACTCGCCTGTCAATGTGGAGACGTGAGAGATGTAGGTTCGATCCCTGGGTCAGGAAGATCCCCTGGAGAAGGGCATGGCAACCCACTCTAGTATTTTTGCCTGGAGAATCCCATGGACAGAGGAGTCTGGCGGGCTATAGTCTGTAGGGTCGCAAAGAGTTGGACACAACTGAAGCAACTTAGCACACAGCACATTTGTTAAATTTGTTCTAAAATGCAGTTAGAGAACCAATATTTTTAGTCTCTCTCTCATAGGATATTCTCTCCCATATAATATTCATTTATGGGAGCTTTCACTTCCTGTTGGTGGCACCCGTCTCCCCTACCTCCCCATCCCAGGAGTGGGAAGAGAGGGGCAGGCATGGAGGAATAGGTGGGCCATACTCTTTTTCCTTTTTAACTTATTTCTGATGATTTCTTGGGGACTAGATAGTTAGCTTAGTACACTGGGAACCCTGAGAAGACTAATTTGAGGGGTTGATGAGAGGAAGAAATGTTGAAAAAGACTTCACAGAGGAGGTGGCATCTTAAAGAACAATACAATTTTGCCAGTGGGGAAAAGGGAAGTATTTGGTGCAGTGCTGTGCTGTGCTTAGTCGCTCAGCCATGTCCAACTCTGCAGGAACAACCCAAGAGGAGGCATGGAAGCATAGTCACTGAATGCTGGAGAAACACTCGCCTAGAATATCAGACACACCAGAGGAGAGACGGCAAAGCTGAGGCTACAACAGTTGGGTCATTTATTCACTCATCCAAAAACCCAGGATCTGGCTACTGTGTAAGAGCCCAGGACCAAGTACTGAGGGCAAAAAGATGAATAAAATATGACCACTGACAGAATGGAGTTCAAGGTCTAGGGAAACAAATGTGTAAATTCATAAATTATAATTCAGCATAACAAGGGCAAGCTGGAATGTCAAGCATCTGGACCTTATCCATTATCCCTTGAGGAGGGATAAACAGAAAGAGAGGGATGAAAGGAGGATAGAGGGAAGCACACAAGAGTGGTTTTTAAATTCCAGAGCAGCAACTTCTGCGTGTCTTCTTGTTCTAACTTTCTCTCTTTGCAGCTTTTATTTCCTGAATTCTTCCATTTTCACTAGGATGCTAATCCCAGTTTTATCAGTGATTAATTGGATAAGCCACAAATATTCGGACACCTCATTGTCTCAGCTGTGTCTGCCTAGGCCTCATCAAGAATAATTATTATCAGTGCCTTCAATCCTTTGCTGCTTCTGTAGGAGGTCTTTCTTTATCTAGACTTGATCGTAACCTCCTAACTCAGTTCAGGGCCTGGGCGCCTCTTGGCCTCAATGACAGCCTCCATCACTGATGGTAATTACCACTTGACTGGCCGGCTACCTAGAATGCTGCTCTCTTCTCATCTCTCTTCTGAACACCTCTGCCAACTTGTCTTGGTAAGAATCGTAGACACCCACCCTGGTTGTGAGCGAAGTTGCTGAGCTTGCTCTCTGCGGGGCTAGATGCTGCTGCTTGTGAGGCAGTTCTTGTTTTTCTCTCTTTTCGCCCCAACTCAATCAAATCTGGATCATTGATTGGGTAATTAACCACTTAAAGGTCTGTGATATTTTGCCTCTTTTAACCTGAAAAAGTTTTTCAGTCTTTATCATTATTTAACTTTGCTTGTTTCCCCAACTAGACTGTAAGGTCCCCAGATTCATTCCTTATCATCTTTTTATCCCACCAACCCCTCCTTCCAGCCACTGGGGGAGGGTGAGAAGAAAAAGTGTGGCAATGACTGACTAATCGCACAGATGGGTGACTAGGACCGGTTCAGGGACTGATTGGCAACCTCTTAACTGGCAGCTCCTTTCGGAGCTGTACCTTTAACAGTGAATGCATGGCACATGGAAGATTCAGTAAATGGTCAATGAAGAAAGGAATAAAAGGCAAAGCAATATTTCAACATACTTGGTGTTAAACTCATCTAAGTACCTTTACATCTTGAGCAATGTTCTTCCTCTCAAGAAGAATTTCTGTGAGGGATCGATGTGCTAGGAGACGCTTCATGGTGGTTTGCACAAGGAATTGGACAGCTTTGGACACATGAGCAAGACTGTTTAGGAGAAGAGAGGCATTTTCCATGCGATAGTAGCAGATGGCATCTATCTCCATCACAAACATGTCTTTGGTTACAATCTAGGCAGAAAAAAAAATTTTGGATTACAGGCCTGATTCTTGGGCTTCTTTCCCACATAAGGATAGAGGGGTTAAATATGTCCAAAGGGTATTTTCTCAGAGAAAGATAATAGTAAGAAAAAAAAAAAAAAGAGTAGTTGGCTCAGTCTTTAATCAAATAGACATTGAAAAAAAATATGGAGTTTGTATTAAATATACTAAACAACTCAATTTAAAGGAATCCTGTTATAAATCCTTTTGTAGAAAAATCAGGAATAATTTTCTTATATGAAAACATCCAGTTGATTGTATATCAGGTCTTTTAAAACTGATGCCAAAAAAATCTGCTAAAAGAGCAACACATTCTGGGAAACCAGTACTCACGTGTATTGAGTGTATATTTAGAGGGCAGTTTGTGATACATATCAAAAGCCCTAAGAGATGTATGTGTACAACATTTCCTTTTTTAGACAAAAGGATATATTTTCAGGATTTAACTGTAAAGATGTGATTCACAGTATTGCTTATTGTAAGAAAAAATGAGAAATAGAGAATTCCCTGGCAGTCCAGTGGTTAGGACTTGGCGCTTTCATTGCTGGAGGTCTGGATTCAATTCCTGGTCTGAGAACTGAGATCCCATATCCCATGCAGTGCCTGTCTGTGCTTAGTCATGTCCGACTTTTTGCGACCCTTTGGACTGTAGCCCTCCAGGCTCCTGTGTCCATGGGGTTTTCCAGGCAAGAATACTGGAGCGGGTTGCCATTTCCTTCTCCAGGGGATCTTTCTGATCCAGGGATTGAACCCACATCTTCTGTGTCTCCTGCATTGCAGGTGGATTCTTTACCCACTGAGCCATCAGGGAAGCCCATGCCATGCATTGCAGCAGCCAAAAAAGTTTAGAAATAATATCAACAATGGGGAATTGGTTGAGTAAATTCCAGTTATTAAACTCAATCAGTTAAGTAAATTAATTGAGTAAAATCCACATAATGAAATGCTGTGTGTCTATTTAAAACAGAGGTACAAACATAGCTAACATGGTAACAGTATATTTTTGAGTGAAAAAGGATAGGTGACCAAATAGTATGTATAGTATGATTGATATATATGATGTATATATGATGTGTGTGTATATATATATATATATACACACACTTGTCTGAAAGTATAACCACATATATAGAAAAGTTTGAAGGATACATTCCAAAATATCAACTCTGTGGGTAACAGGATTAGGTGTATGTTTCATTCCTTTTTTACATTTTGTTATCTAAAATAAGCCTTTTAAACAAATATTATTTTTATTCACATTTCTGTTTGCCAGAAGAAAGAATGAGAAAGAACCTCAAACTGAAAGTAGGAGACCTTTTAGGAAAGGCTTATAAATCAGAATCAGTAACAGGAAAGTCTAGATGTAAACTCAACATTTAACTTTTAATTGTGGTAAAATGAACAGAACATCAAATTCACCATCTTAACCATTTTGACATGCACAATTCAGTAGGATTAAGTACATTCACACTGTTGAGCAACAAGCATCCAGAACCCTTTTCATCCTGCAACACTGAAACCCACTGAACACCTCTCACTTCTCTCCTCCCCCAGTCCCCACAACCATCCTTCACTTTCTGTTGCTCTGAATTTCACTCCTCGAGGTTCCTCATACAGAAGGAATCACACAGTATTTGTCTTTTTGTGACTGGCTGATTTCACTTAGCATAATTTTCCCAAGGTTCATCCATGTTGTAGTGTGTGCCAGAATTTCATTCCTTTTTAAGGCTGATTATTATTCCATTGCCAGTACATGCCACATTTTGTTTATTCAGCCATTGATGGGCACATGGATTGCTGCCACCTTTGTGGCTATTGTGAAAAACTGATGCTATGCACCCAGGTATATAAGCATCTCTTCAATTAGCCTGCTTTCAATTCTTTGGAGTCTATATACCCAAAAGTAGAATTGGTAGATTATATGGTAATTCTATTTTTAATTTTTGAGTAACTGTTTTCTACAGTAGCTGCACCATTTTACATTCCCACCAACAGTATACAAGGGTTCCAATTTCTCTACATCTTTGCCAACACATTATTTTGTTTTTTTCTTAATAATTGCCATCCTAATAGATGTGAGGTGGTATCTCATTGTGTTTTTTATTTGCATTTCTCTAATGATTTTAGTGATGCAGAGCATCTTTTCACATGTTTATTGGCTATTTAAATACCATCTTTGGAGAAATATGTCCATTCAAGTCAAAGTATATACAATATACCATATATCGAGGGCAATCTTCTTTACTCAGTCATTCAATTTGAATATTAATCTTATCTAGAGAATATCATAACAGCAACATCCAGATGTATTTGACCAAATTATTGGGTACCATGCCTTAGTCAGGTTGACACATAAAATTAACTATCACTAAGGCCTTTGTCCTGGAGAAGGAAATGGCAACCCACTCCAGTGTTCTTGCCTGGAGAATCCCAGGGACAGAGGAGCCTGGTGGGCTGCTGTCTATGGGGTCGCACAGAGTTGGACACGACTGAAGTGACTTAACAACAACAAGGCCTTTGTCCATTTTACTTGGATTGTTTGCTTACTTGTTGAGTTATAAGGTTTAATATATTTTGGATATTAACCTCTTATAAGAGATATTTACAATTTTTCCCCATTCTATAAGTTGCCTTTTCATTCTGCTGATTGTGTCCTTTGATGTATCGGAGTTTTAAATTTTGATGTAGTCTCTCTCTCTCTCTCTCTCTCTTTTTTTCCCTGCTTTTGAGCAAGGATAGTCATTTTCTTCTAGGCCAGAATTGGTAGAGTGCTTAGCCAGGAAAAATGTAGACAGAAAGCAAAACCCCCCACTTGACTTACCTCATGAAAGGGTATCTCCAAGGTTTGGAGACGAAGGTCAACCTTGTGGTAGGTATCCAGGCAGGGCAAAAAGAAGAAAAGGCCTAGAAGGGGGTGCGGGGGGGATAAGGGAAGTGACAGGTGAATAGCTGGCATGGAGGCTGTTTGGGGTTCACTTTTTCGGTGTCAAGTTGATGCTGCATCACTTTTCTTAGCCTCCATGGTCTATGCATGGACCATCGGGCCATCACACCTCCATCCTGTGTTGTGTTTTTTGTTGCTAAGTTTACCAAATAATTTGTTGTTCCATGGGGGACATGTTTAAGGGTAAAAGGAAAGGACTACACCAGGACAACAGGCATAATCAGGGATTATACCCAGTAAAATGGGCTGTATGGTCAGCTTGGTCATGGTGCTGACCTGTCCAGATCTTGGGTTACACATCTGTCTCCTTCACCAGATTTAAACTCTCTAACACGAGTGTCTTATGCATTATTGTTAGCATTAGTACCGAACGAATGGTGCTCTGTACAAAACTAGTTTTTCAATCCATGTGTGTACCAAGGTGACAAACTTTAGAGCCAGCAACCTCCATGTGGTACTTCTTATACTGGGAGTCCCAGAGGTAATCAGAACAACAGCATAGCGATACCAGCCTCTGGTTGGCTAGTTAGTCCTCACCCACCCAGTATAATGTGTAGGGTGCCTGACCATAGGTCCTAACCTACTTCCTACTCCAGCCAATCTGGCCCTGGCCTATGGCTCTCTGCATCCACTCTCTTTTGGTCGCTAGTGACCTGGTAGTAATGCTCTCTGAAGAATTTCTTAATAACCGGTGTTACAAATAACAGACTGAAAAATGAAGATATCATGAGTCAAGTTACTTCATGTAGTCTGAGGGCCATATTGCAAATAAACATGAATTGATGAAATTGGCAAGTCTCTTGCGGGGGGTGGTGTGTAAAGAAGATTGTTCTTACCAGGGCCTTTGGCTCGTCCAGGAAGCAGATGTCCCAGTCGGAATATAATTACTCTCTCATACTCCTGTACAACCTAAAGGGAAATGTAATACTTTTGAATTACTCTAAGAGAAAAAAATGAAGTCTTCAAAAGACCTTGGCATGACAGTGATTATAAGTATCAGAAATCTCTTGTTTTGAGAACCAAGAAAAAATTTCCCTTAAAACTTACATTTTCAAAATACATAGGAACCAATGAAAAAGTATAGTGGCCATGTTAATTTTTGAGCTTGTGGACAGAATTTTGATTAAGGACTCATGATTGTCTAAAAAATAATTGCTTCCACCAAATCAAAGGAATCACAGCATATTTAATCTTATATTTTTGCTGTGACTGATGCATTAATAGCTTTTACATGAATCTCTTATTAGCTACATACAAACTTTATGGCAGACATGCAGGTGCTCAGATCACCCTTCAAGAAGAGCCTGCTATATGTTGTCTGTAGGTGACACACTTTCTAGTCAAAAACACAAACAGGTTGAAAGTAAAAGGATAGAAAAAACTACACCACACAGAGTAACCAAAAAATAGCAGGAATGACCACACTGATACCTGACAAAATGGAGTTTAAAACCAACACACCAAAATGTTACTAGTGATAAAGAGGGACATTGTGCAATGGTAAAAGTGTCAATGCATTAGGAAAGTATAACAACAGTAAACATGTATGTACCTAAAAATAGAGCTCCAGAATATATAAGGCAAAAACCAAAAGAAGATAAAAATAGATAATTCAACAGTAATTGTTAGAGACTTTACTATCCCACTTTCAATTGTGGGTAAAAGAACTAGACGCAAGGTCAACAAAGAAAGAAAAGATTTCAACAACACCATAAGTGAACTAGACCTGACAGATATCTATGCATAATTCCACTCAACAATAGACGAGTACATATTCTTTTCGTGAAAACATGGAACATCTCCAGGATAGACCATGTGGTAGGCCATTTAAGAAAACCTCAATAAATTTAGAAGGATTGAAACCATACAAAGTATATTCTCCTCTAACAATGAAATGAAATTAGAAATCAATAACAAAAGGATATTTGGGAAATTAAATCACACACTCTAACCAACAGGTCAAAGAATTTATCACAAAAGGAACTGAAAAACACTTTGAGATGAATGAAAACAAAACCTCAAGATACCAAAATGAATGGGATGAAACTAAAGCAATGCTTAGAGGAAAATTTATAGCTGTAAATATCTATAATAAATAAGAAGAAATATCTCAAAATAATACACTAATTTTTTGATGCTAGAAACAGAAACACAAACTAAACCCAAAGTAAGCAAAAAGAAAAAAGATTATAGTGGAAATAAATGCAATAGAAAATAGAAAAACGTTAGAGAATATTAATTGAAACCATAGTTGGACCCAAAGAACCATAGTTGGTTCTTTGAAAAGTTCAACAAAATTGACAAATATTTAGCTAGAATGACCAAGAAAAAAGAGAAGATTAAAATGTTGAAATCAGGAGCCAAAGAGGAATGACAGAGACATCACTACTATCCTTATAGAAATAAAAAAGATTATAGATGAAAATACTATGAACAACTATACACCAATAAATTAGATAACAAGTAAAATAAACAAATTCCTAAAGAGTCATAAACTACCAAAACTGATTCAAGAAGGAAAAATAAAAGTGAAAAAGACCCAGAATTAAAAGATTGAATTAGTAGTTTAAAAATTTCCAACAAAGAAAAGTCCAGGGCCAGATGACCTCACTGGTAAATTCTGCCAAACATTTAAAGAGGAATTATTAGCAGTTCTTCACAAATTCTCCCACCTCATTCTCTGAGGCCAGGATTACCCTGATACCAAAACAAGACAGAGACATCACAAGAAAGGAAAACTATAGACCAATATCTCTCATGAATATAAATGCAAAACTCCTCAACAAGAATAACAAGCAACCTGACTCCAATAACATATTAAAAGGTTTATACACTCTAACCAAATGGGACTTATCCTAGGAATATATAGTTGATTTAACACCCAAAATTCAATGAATACAATATACCACATTAGGAGAATAAAGAGCAAATATCATGTCATCGTCTCAATGGGTGAAGAAAAGGCATTTGACAAAATCCAACACTCTTATGAAGATGCAGGAGAAGAACAGGGGGAAGGAGAGCTTGCTTGAAATTGGCAACAGCCTCAGCAGCATCTGCAGCCTTCCCACCAAACACACGCTCTTCTTGGCCACTCTGGCCAGTGACTAAGAATGGCAGGGACACAAGGGCCTGGCCATTTCTGTCCATTGTGAGACTCATCTCCGAGGCAAACTTCGCTCAGGAGTTCCCTTTCAGTAGGTCCAAGACTTTCTTGAAGGTGTCCCCCAGTCTGAGGCTCCTTCTGTCCAATCCTTCCTTCCCCTTCTCAGATCACAAGTGTTAGATCTGCCTCATTCGCGGAAGGCTTTCCCTTCCCTACTTCTCTCTCAATCTTTCTTACAATGTCTCCCCACAAATCCGTTGCACTTCTAATTCCATCTTGGTATGTTCTTCCTGAACTGACACAAGTCTTCATTTACTTCAGGGACAGCTTCAGACACATGTAAAACCACCTGTGTGTGCATGCCAAGTTGCTTCAGTCGTGTCTCGTGATCCTATGGACTGTTGCCTGCCAGGCTCCACTGTCCATGGGATTCTATAGGCAAGAATACTGGAGTGGGTTGCCATGCCCTCCTCCAGGGGACCTTCTGGCCTCAGGGATGGAACCTTCACCTCTTACCTCTCCTGGTGCCTGGTATTGGTAGGCAGGAGGAGAAGGCAATGGCACCCCACTCCAGTACTTTTGCCTGGAAAATCCCATGGACGGAGGAGCCCGGTAGGCTGCAGTCCATGGGGTCGCTAGAGTCAGACAGGACTGAGCGACTTCACTTTCACTTTTCCCTTTCATGCATTGGAGAAGGAAATGGCAGCCCACTCCAGTGTTCTTGCCTGGAGAATCCCAGGGACAGGGAAGCCTGGCGGGCTGCCGTCTCTGGGGTCGCACAGAGTCGGACACGACTGAAGCGACTCAGCAGCAGCAGCAGGTTCTTTACCACTAGTGCCACCTATGGGCCCAAGATGTTTGTCATTCGTGATCTCTTGAAGCTGCCTGAGGTTTCCTGGATGTGTTAATAATAGGCATCCTGACCTATTCTGGGCTGGCCTTTGTGTTAGCATAGAGTGTAGATCAACTGGATATAGGTCCTGTCTTGAAGGGGCTCTCAGTCTAATGGCAGAGATTGAAGTGAGTGAAAGTCGCTCAGTCCTGTCCGATTCTTTGCAAAGAAGAAAGAAAGTCAAGTCGCTCAGTCGTGTCCGACTCTTTGCAACCCCATGGACTGTAGCCTACCAGGCTCCTCCGTCCATGGGATTTTCCAGGCAAGAATACAGGAGTGGGTTGCCATTTCCTTCTCCAGGGCATCTTCCCCACCCAGGGACTGAAACCGGGTCTCCCGCATTGTAGGCAAACGCTTTACTGTCTGAGCCACCAGGGAAGTCCAACTCTGCAACCCCATGGCCTATACAGTCCGTGGAATTCTCTAGGCCAGAATACTGGAATGGGTAGCTGTTCCCTTCTCCAAGGGATCTTCCCAACACAGGGATCAAACCCAGGTCTCCCTCATTGCAGGTGGATTCTTTACCAGCTGAGCCACCAGGGAAGCCCAAGAATACTGATGTGGACTGGGTATCCACAAACATTATACTTGTGGTAATTGCTAGAATGGATGAGAAAGGTGGGGGAGATGTGAGCACAAGGAAGGGAATGACAGTCTAGAGGAGTCAGGGAAAGCTTCTCGATTCTCTTTGAGCAGGTATAAACGAGTAACAGCTTTTCTGCAAAGTGAGTGGGAGTGACCGCATTCCTTGCAGAGCAGACAGCAAGTATCAAAACACAGAAATGAGAGTGGACATGGGGTGGCGAGTGAGAGACATCAGGGAATTACTTGTTAGGTCCTCATGGAATCTCACCTTTATGCAGAACCAGATAGAAAAAGGGAAGGTCACGATGATGAAGAGCAGGGATGTGAGGACAAGAAGCCACTCACAGGCCCCTAAACTGGAAGACTTGGTACCTTGAAAAAAGAAAAAGAAAAATTATATTGGAACTTCACCACATTTACTGACTAGTACCTCTAGCTCAGTCCTTGATATTAGGGTCGGATCAGTTTGTAGACTTTGCTGGACAGTTTGTAGAATGAGCTGAACATCAGTGTGGTCATTTCCCAGAGCCTGTCTGTGCGACGGGCTTTGGGGGCCGACGGAAGGTGGAATAGGCTCCTGGGAAGGCAGCGGTGGGCACCCTGCAACAAGCACAGCATCTGGACGTGTGGTCTGGGCTCCAGTTCTGGTGCCACCATTTTCTGTTCAGATGGCCTTAGCAAGGCACACAACCTCTCAGTTTCCTCATCTATTCAAGGAAATACTTTCATCACCTGACTATTTCATAATAACTGTCTCATGGGATATTTCATATCTGGCATAAGGATGAAATGACATATACACACACAAGCACTAAACTTTTTTTGTGTGTGTGTGTATGTGTGTGTGGTGTTGTTATTTGAAGTGATTCAAAACACATGTGTCCAGAGGTTTATCTTCCCTGAAATTACAACCCCATCTATCACTTGCCCCAATAACTGAAATTTCTGCATGAGAGCCCCTTCTTGTTTTCTTTTTAAGTTGCTTTTTGTTTTGTTTTTTTTTGGCTGCAACCCACAGCTTGTGGGATCTTAGATCCCCCTGACCAGGGACAGAACCAGGGACCCCACAGGGCAAGTTCCAACTCGTAACCACTAGAGTGCCAGAGAATTCCTGGGAGCCCCTTCTTTGGGTAAAGGTGTGGATCTTTAGACAATCTCTGAAAATCACCTTTGTGGGGTAATATTAGCCTATCTGTGCCTATAAAAAGGTGATAAGGAACTGGAGTACAGACCATCCAGGTTGCTTGAGTGATAAATGAAATGGTATTTATATCAGGGAAAGTTCATCTCAAGAACACAAGCTTCTTAGGGCCTTGTCTTATTTACACTGTGTCCCAGGACTAGAGTAGTGCCTGAAACATACATTCAGCAAATAATTCTTGAATGTAGAAAGGAAGGCGAAATGGATAGTGAAAATGATTTAAATGCAATAGTTACAGAAATCTCAAGAATTTTAATCTTTAGGTACTAGAATATTGGCCAAAGGGACACTATTTGTCAGTTTAAAAAAATCTCATAGAGAACTAGAAGGTGACTAAAGATTACAAATGGTAAGAAGCCTATTTTTAAGAGAAGGGATAGAAACGGATAACTAATTAGTGGGCCTGAAAATTTTATTTCCATGCTGGGAAAGTAACTGGAAAGGTCATCACCAAACTGATGTGCAGATTAATTGAAGAGGGCAGATAAACAAGATGCATCAGCACAAAACTAAGCTCAGTGCTAAATGCCAATCTGTGGTGGTTCCCAAATGGTGTCCCACAGAACACTAATCCCACAGGGTGCCCCACAGATCAAGAGTTCCCAGAATAAATGAGTTTAGAAAATACTGTGTAGTGTTCCCCTCCTGGAGCTCCCAACAGTCATGGGCATGCTGAAGCTAGGAGAATCCCTTCAGCAAAGAAGCCTTCTTAACTTTGTTTAACCTAGTATTTCCCAAAATTTGACCAGGTGATATTTTCTCCAAACGAATTCATGTTCCATAGAATTTATTTCTCATGCAACCTGTTTGGGGAGAGATGACTCTATCAGCATCACATTGGTTTTTACAATATTCTTTCCTGAGAGCAATAGTAGTGTTCTTGCCATGTTTAAAATAATATTTCATTTGCCAGTGATAAGCATGGTAAGTAAAAATAAATAAATGCACATACAGACAAAATTTACATTTTGTAAGTGAAGAAAGCCCTCAAAATTCCTTCATATAATAGTTAGGGATATGAACAGAAAACTAATATCTATATCCAAATATAACTTAGAAGTTTTACTAACAAAGTATTTTTCTCTTAAAATGAGTTCCTTGAACATCCAGTTTGTTAGGTTTAAATGAAACATCACATGTTAAAGTCAAAAGAGCCTTTAGATATGCCTTAGTGTGAGAATCCCCAACATTTCAATGAAGTGAAGCTTCTTTTTGTTTCTCCCAGTCTTAGGTAGCCTGGTAGAAATGTGGTGCTACATGAGGAGGAGAGGGGGTATTGCTGTGTCTGCTCCCCTTTCCTCTGGGAACCACAGAAAGCTCCCAGTCAAGGACTCAGCAAGTGAGTCTCATCCTTAAGGTGACTCATCCCCTACTTGGGGGGCCTCGAGCTCTAGTGACTTTATAGCTGAACAGATGGAATGAGGCCCACAGTGTGAAGCTACTGGCCCAAGGCCACCGCTAGCTGGTGGCAGTGCTGGAACCATGACCAGAAATCAGGCAGAGCACGCTGCAAGGATGGGCTTTTCAATAAGACTTATTCTGAGATTCTGGCTTCTCTAGTTTCCACCTGTAGGTCTTGGGCAAGTAACAATTTCTCAGCATTTTTTCTTATCTGTGCCATAGGAATGATACTACTCAGTAAAGCACCTAGCTTGTGCCTGGCACAAAGTAAGGGGTCCAAAAAATGGAGCTCCCTTCTTTTCCTACCCCACCCATATGATCTGAAGCACAAGACTTACCAGATCTCTAACCTCAGCATTAATGTAGCAGTGAATCCAATAACCCTTTAATAATCAGAAATTTCTGATCCATGAAAAGGCATCAGGTAGGAAAAACAGCCTTAACATGGTCAACATAAAGCACAGCCCAACTGCTGGAATCTTTCTCAAGTCATAGCTTTCAATAATACAGCATATGGGGCAGTGCCGCTGGCTGGGAAATGTTAAAATTTCGTAGTCAGCAGAATGTAGTATAACACTATTCCTTATTTACCTTCCTTTAGAGTTAAACCTCCTGCATCCTATAATTAAGATAGTGAGTTTTTGCTTCATTCATTATAAGATGGATTGAAGTCAGGGACTTCCCTGGTGGTCCAGTAGTTAAGATTCCACCTTCCACTTCAGGAGGCATGAGGTCAGTTCCTGGTCAGGGAACTAAGGTTCCACACGCCACAGGGTGTGGCCAAAAATCAAATTAAAAAAAAAAAAAAAAGGA
>NW_011494861.1:21016273-21025625 GCF_000754665.1 Bison bison bison
AGGATTGGAAGCAGATAAATTTGTTCCTAAGAGTTGTTTCACCTGCAGAAGCCAAAGAGACACTTTTCCCTGTGATTCCCTCCCTTTGGTCTAACTTGCCTCTTTTAGCTTGCAAAGATTCCGCTCTGAGCATTTATATTATATGTCTATTCTTTCCAGGCTTTGTGTAAGATGCGAACTTCGAGTGTTTATCTTAGCTCATTTTAATGTTTCTGTTAGCTCATTTTATCCTCACAATTACCCTCTGTGGTGGGTACCCTCTGTTGGTATCCCCATTTGATAGATGGGTAAGGCTCTGCCTATGATCAAATGGTTAGTTGAGATCTGGCTTTTCTGTACTTGGCTGTCTCTACTTTTTAGAAAGACCGATCAGCACAAAGAAAGTGTAAAATGCTTTTAGGTTAAGTCTGATGAAGAGCCGAGAATAAGCTACAAACTACCCTGAATCATCAGCTCCTGCATTTCTTAAACTAGGGGCCCACATACTCTTCCAGACACAGGAGCAGCTGCAAGGTTCCTTTGGCATGTTGGTCCCCAACCTGGACCACACTCCCTCCCACCTCCCAACCGTGGCTGACCCCTGCCATCAATGGTATTTGGTGGATGTTATTTGTATTTCTTCTGATGCATTTTGGTCTTCACCACTGGTGGATCAGCGGGTCCTAACTCGCTTTCATTTCCTGGGAATCTGAGCAGGTCCAGCCGGCTGCTCTTACCTCTGTAGCTCTCAGGGAGGTGACTCGTTGCACCCTAACTGACATTTCTTGGGTACCACTTGGAAAGACCGCACCCTCTCCCGGGGCCTCAGCCTGCCCGCTGTACCTTCCTCGGGCCGCTCGCTCTCCAGCAGCGCCACCACTTCGGTGCCCTCTTCGCCAGAGCCCCGGACTTCATCCACGTCCACCACAGTGGCTGCCGGCGCTCGGGGCTCGCCCGGGCTCCCTGCCCGCCTGAGGGCCGACTGCTCCGGCTCGGCATCCCGGCGCCCGCGGCCTCGGCCGCCCCTGTCTGTCTTCGCCCTTTTGCTCTCCTTGTGCGAGGAGCCGCTGCCTCTCCTGTGGGCGTCTCTGGAGGAGCTGCGAGCCCTCTTCTCCATCCTCAGAGCGACCCGGCCCGGGAGTGCGGTTCCTGCGGCGTCTCTTGGCAGTGATGCAGGCGCATCCCTGGGGGAGAATATAATGACCGTGAGCGGGGGCGGGACACCAGAGGTGTGCGGGCGGGGCTCTGCTCAAGGTGAAATCCGACAGCTGTTTCTCAGAGGAGCCGGGGTCCGGGCGCGCCGCCCTTGAGACTCGGTGCCACCTTCAGCAGTGAGTTTGTGTGAGAGCCCGTGTGCCAGGTTAAAACGTTTTAAAATGTGTTTCTAGAGACGAACATTTGAACTGAAATATCACGCAGGCCCGCAAACTGCTGAAGGTGTGATGGCACTTTGCTTTACGATTTGTTAATATTGTATGAATTAGAATATGTGGTCCCCGCGTAAGGCTAGAGAGATTAAGGGACAGAAAAGGTTGTCCAATGAGGGTAACTTTAAGGTAAAATCAGAAACTTCTCTGCAAGCACCACCCCTCCCCCCACCTCTCCCTTAAGATCTTCTCAAGGCTATCTTTCCTCTCCTAATTTACTTTATGTCCTGGCCCTACTCTTTCTGCCGAAATTCACAGGTAAAGGTGTTGGCTGACTACTCCTGGGAAGATTCACATTTTAAAAGGGGCGAAGTGGGTGGGAGTGGGTGGGGGTGAGGAAAATTCTCCCAGACCTCTACTTACACTCACACATGCTCTCTTATTTATATTTCTTTTTTACTAATTTATTATTTTACTAATGCTTAAGCCTGCTGATGTTGCTTCTTGAAGAATCAGAAGAGCAGGGATCTGATTTAACTTTTTTAGGGAAAGGGCTACTTTTGTTTTTGGCTAAACCCTGTTCCCATTCTTCCTTCATGAAGGCAAGAGTTTTGCTTTTTTAAGCCTTACTGGCCATCTCCACTCAGCAGTACCCTGGCAGTACCCTGGGGTAGCTGCCCCACCTGCATCTGAGGAATTTGAAACATTGAATGGATCTATTTCTTTTTTATTCTCTATTAATAATTTCTCACTGAATAGGAGGTTGGTCTGGATAACCAAACTCAAGATTTATGATTCTACTCAAATAGTTCATTACAGTATGGTAGAGATAATGATCACTTAGTTTTAATTTTCCAATATTTATTGAGTTCACATAGTGATAGCTTTTTTTCTTTCTCAAAAACTTTATTAAAGAATGAGGACTGGGAGACTTTCCTGGTAAGTGGGTAAGACTCCATGTTTCCAAAGCAAGGACTGCAGTTTCTGAAGTAACTTAAATTGACTCTGGAAAAACCATTCCATTATTTTCTTCCATATATTCTGAGTTAGGTCCCTGGGAATATAATAATTAAAAGATTTGTAAAAAAGTCAAATAGATTTATTTTTTACTGTCTAAACCTGAATATTGTGTGGACTACATAGGGAGAGTAAATGTTTCAAGTGCCTGACTCAGTATTTTTTCCCCATAACAGTATACTGAAAAAAATTTTGAAGTTGCATTTGGCCCAAAGGGGGAAAAATATGATTATTTAGTATTCATTACAAATTAATAGTTGCTATTAAACATAGCTAGTTTATCATCTTTAAAGATTTTCCTATTTGCAAAAGCATGAAACTGTAGCATTTATTAATTTTTTCTCATCTTTTGTTTCTGTTATGTATTAATTTGACCTAGAGTCCTAGCTGTAGACTCTTAAACTAAAATTGTACCTCAATTTTTGAACCAAGAATTGGCGGGATATCTGGCCAAATTACATTCTCAAAGCTGTACCTTCTCCCCCAATAAGATTTCTTGTAGGAGAAAAATTGATGAGAAAAAGCCATATTTGATTGTTGCAGCCCATGTTGGGTACTTGTTCTCAGTCTCCTCTGCTGTTATTTAATCACTACTTCATTTTCTATATCCATTTATAACACTAACACAAGCATCTGCTTATATTACAAGGCTTTTTGGATTATGAATGACAATGACAATATCTGAGAAAGGGGGTAACATTCCGTGTTAAAAAAGTCAACAGCTGAGTGCTGAGGTAGCAGCACTAGTCTCTAGCTGGCTGGCCTCATCTCTTCTTAAAATGATGATGCTGTTTTCTTTTAGATTCCTTTTTAATTGAAAGTGTGTCAGTCATCCCTTTGCTGAAAATATATGTGCACAGCTTTATCTCTTAATACATTAGCCCTTGTTTGGGTTTGTTATGAGCCTGACCTCTGTGGGAATGGAGTTATCAGGAGAGGGAGAGGACCAATTAAACTTGCTGGCTTTGAGTTTGTTTCTAAGACAAAGGTCATGAAAGATTTCAAGGCTTTCTAAGTTAATATACTTATTCTCATTTAGCAGCTTGAAATTTTATATCTATAATTAAGAGTGAATATTTATACATCTTATTTAATGGAAAAGTTGGAATTCATTATCACTAGATAAAATTGCAAATACTTTAAAGCTGGAAGAAACTACAGGGACTTAAATTTAACTTTGTCAATTTGTAGGTGGCAGAGAAACCAACCAGGAGGGCACAGTAGTGGTCTAGGAAAGCGATGCTGATGAGAGCTGGCTTTGGCAGTGGGGATGGCTTAGATTTATTTCTGAGGTAGAGAAATAGCAGAATTTAGTGACTGCATGGAGTTATGAAGGGGGTAGTGGGGGTGAGGGGATAGAAGACTCGAGAGATTTTTACCTTTATAGGTTGAGCAGTTGGTAAATAACTGCAGGCATCTCTGTTAGACCCACTTTCTCTCATTACTCTGCTCTCAAGTGTTTCAAGTTCTGGCCTTCTTTGCCTGGAGAGGCAGTTGTCTACTTGTTAGGTGTAGGTAAGACTGCCTGGACTTTTCTCTCATGAATTCACTTCACAGATACATAGTCAACGCTTACCGTATGTTAGCATTGCTCACCTCTGAGAATGTAAAGCTAAGCCATGTTCTTGAGAAACAGAGTCTAACAGGGAGAAACATATGTAAACATACAGGTGTGATAAAGTGTGTATGTTATGACAGAAGGATCTACAGCAGGGTTTCTCGGCCTCAGCGCTGTTGACCTTTTGGACCAGATAATTGTTGCAGGGGACTTTCCTATGCAAGATCTTTAGCAGCATCTCTGGCCTCTACCCACCACAAGATGCCAGTAGTACCAATCCTGAGACATTGTCAAGTGTCCCAAAGGGACAAAATTGCTCCCGGTGGGAACCACAGATATCTATATGTTACCATGGGGACCCAAAGGAGGGGACAAGTAATCCTGAGTAAAGTCAGAGAAAACCTAGATTAAGCCATATTAAGAGGCGGGCAGGTGATTCTCAGAGGGCTTCAAGAACTGGGCCTTCCAGCAGATCAAACGACTACATGAAATTCCTAATCAAGGGTTTTTGATAAGCTTTAAATATTTTTTGTTACCATGGATGAGAAATGTGTTCACTCAATTTTTAAAAAAGATTTATTTTATTTATGGCTGTGCTGGATCTTGGTGGCTGCCCACAGGCTTTCTCTAGTTGCAGCGATCCCTGGCTACTTTCCAGTTGCAGTGGGCAGGCTCATTGTAATGGTTTCTCTTCTTTCGGAGTATGGTACAAATGGATTTCAAATTCAACCAAACTTTTTCCAAACCAGTATTTCAAAATAAAGATAAAACTTCAGGCATGGAATTGGCCGCAAGGGCTAACGCCCGCTGCGCAGGAACCCCCACCTCGCTCCCGGCCCTTCGTGGGCCTAGTTTTAAGCTGCGCAGCCTCCTTGCGAACCGGAAGCGCTTCGTCTGGCGCTCCTGAACTCAGAAAACTGGCGGCACCCAGCTTCTTGCAGCAGATTCAGTGAGTGTCTGGCTCTTACCTTTCTTCCTGGAGGCCTGTGAGCATGCCAGCTGACCCCACTTGGTCGCCTTCTGAAAAGTCTGGGTGGAGTCTTTTGACCGGAGGGGTCCCCAGCATCTCCTTCCCCCCCAACCCTCAAGCTACCCTTACGGGCTGAGAAAATCAATCCGATAGACCGCACACCAGTAATCTATTCAGGACAATGAATCGGGGTGGGGGTAGGGTAGGAACTGCAGTTCTCACTGCGGCCATCAGAATCACTTGGGGCTTCCCTGGTAGCTCAGCTGGTAAAGAATCTACTTGTAATACAGGAGACCCCTGTCCCATAACCTGGGTCGGGAACATCCCCTGGAGAGAGGATAGGCTACCCACTCCAATGTTCTTGGGCTTCCCTGATGACTCAGACGGTAAAGAATCCGCCTGCAATGCGGGAGACCTAGGTTTCTGGGAACCCATTCCTGGGTTGGGAAGATCCCCTGGAGGAGGGCATGGCAACCCACTCCAGTATTCTTGCCTGAAGAATCCCCATGGCAGAAGGAGCCTGGTGGGCTCTAATTCATGGGGTCACAAAAAGTCGGACACAACTGAGCGTCTAAGCGCAGCACAGAATCACCTGGAGGGTAATTAAACTGCGTTGTCGGGCTCTTCCTGCCCCTTCCCCAGGTTCTAGTTGAGCAAGTCAGGGGTTGGGTCTGATGATTTGTAACAAGTTTCTAGATTGTTTTGATGCTCTGGAACTACAAGTCGGGAATCCCTAGCTTAGAGGTTAAACAAAGTGTTTTCTAAATACTCTGTTTAAAGCAGCCCCTTCTCACTCCGGCTTACCCTGGTTTATTTTTCGTAAGTTATCGTTACTTGACGTTTTATATATTTATCTGCTTTTTGTTTGTCCTTAGTTAGGTCCAGGAGAACAGAACTTTGTCTTGCTCTTGTAGTTTCATATTTTAGTAGTGCCTGGCACATGGTAGGAACTAGAAAATCTGTGTTATTTGAATGAACATGCGTTTTGGAAGGCATGAGTCAAAGCTGAACGTGTGAGAGTGAAAAAGGTCACTCAGGAAGAGGGGGAAGACTGAAAAGGAGAAGCCAAGGACAGACCCTGGTAGGTGTGGACATTTAATGGAAAAACAGAAATAGGAAATAAGGGCAGAAACCTAGGTGCCAAGCTCAAAGAAGCAGCATTATAGACACCCAGAGAGGAGAGATTTTCAGAAAGGGAGGGGACACAGAGAGGAAGCAGTCACCTACCATGGAAAGATTGAAAAGTTCTTACGATTTGTCAGATTTGTCATTGGTGGTTTTGATAAAACTAAGATGTTCAGAGTAGCAGGCTGAGTGCTTTGGATTGAGTAGGGAATGGTGGATGAAAAAGTGGGGAAAAGTGAGCGTGGACTGTTTATTCAAGGATTTGGCCAAGAAGGAATGGCTGGAGGATGTCCGAAAGAAAGTATTTCTTTCTCTGTCTCTCCCTCTCTCTGTGTGTGTCTTTGGGAGTCAGAGCCAAGTCATTTTCTAGTGGTGAGGCAGGAATATGTAAAAAAGTTTAATAGGGATGGCAAAGGTTTAGCGTAATTGCTGTGAGGAATAGAATTGAACAGACATCAAATGGCCCCAAGTTGGGCATAATGTTAAACTTTGGGAGGTTGGAATGCTGCCCAAGTTCTATCATGAGCTTCTAACTCACCTCCTCCTTCACGGACAGTGTTTTCAAAAGATTCTCTCATACTTGTCATGGGGCATATATTAAAGCTTCAGAAGCTTAAAACACACATACACACACCACCACACAAAACTCGTTATTGGCTGTTTTTTAAGGTAGGAATGCTGGTAGGAGCAGCTGCAATGGAAATATACTCCCAGATACAGGCAGGGGATGGGAGGAGACCAGGTGGAGACAGTTAATTAATAGAAGAAAAGTGCGCTCTGGTCATCATAATGGGCAGGATGGAAAACACATTGGTCTGACTCACAGAGTTGTCTGGTTGTGGTAATTAATTGTAGGGTCCCAGGGATGAAATCAACAAACAACTCACTAAGTCTTTTTGATTTGTGTAATTACAAAAGCAAACAAACCAACAAAACACAGTTCTAGGTCTGGGGAACAGAGGACTCTGAATGAGAAACATGACTTGTCAGTTCTGTTCCAAGAACTAAATCAGATTCCAGGAGTGTAGCCTAAATATTCTTAAAGAAGGATGCTGCTGAAACACTGTACCTAAGTACTGCAAACCTTTTCTCTAGCCTTTCCCCAAAGGCCTTGGAACCCCTTATGGATAAATGTTCTGGCAAACAGGAGGAACTCAAACTTCTTAGTACCTGTCACTAATATCAAAAGAACACGAATATCACTGTGTGCTATCAACATTCTGAGAATATAGGGGTTAGGTGATAAATGAATTAAATTCTGGTCCAAGTTCACCTTTGGGCAGGGCTAGTAGGACTGTGAATTCATCCTGTGGTTAGTACCCTACTCGCCAAGTGAATAGCTGGAGTAGGTAATCTTAGCAACTGACAGAATTCTTACATGGGCACCTTCACTCATTGAGTAAGGGCTATTCTGGTAGAAAATGCCAAGTCAAGTGCCAAAATAGAACATCAAAAGCATTACTACATACCTGCAGAGTGTCTCCATCAAAGGCAAGAAAGATGCTAAGGTGATGGTTCCCACCTCATTCCAGTTTAGCCACTACATAAGTCTGACAGTTTTCAGAGAATGACAGTCCATTATAAACCCAAGCAAGTGATGACTTCAAGTGTAGCTTAACTCTTCCAAATGGGGTCCCCTTATTGAAGCAACTCAGCCCCTGACACTCAGGTTGCAGTTATTGATCTGAGATTTAGCTCCAGAATATCTTGGTAAAAATCTCTTATTTTCACATTATGCGCCAATAACTTTCTAGATTCGATCAAGAGTTTTGTTTTTACTGCCTATCACTTTTTTATATCCTTGTTCATTTCTGTCAGTTTCTTCAGTTTAAAGTGGGGATCATAATTGTACTTTTTCAGATTGTTAAAATTTGATAATCTACGTTAAGAGCATGTAGTAAGTGCACCATATGTTACCTATTATTGTAGATAACAGTGAAAATCAGGGATATGGTTTTTCAATTCATTGTTCATTTTGCTCTCAGGTTGTTTAGTGAGATGGTAAATTTTCAGAATTTTCAGGTGTTCCATTTAAATGCTGATTTGGCTGGGGTAAGGATTTCAGTTTCAGCTTTAAAGACATTGCTCCATTGAGAAATCCAATTGCAATATAATTTCCATTGCTTTCTAGGTAACCTATTTCTATATAAAAGCTCTTCTCTTTCTTCTGGATGTTGTCTAGAATGGGATCTTAAGTTTATTAGTCATCCTAAGGACTCAGTGGAACCATTTAATCTGAAAATTTGTGATTTTCTTCAAATCTGAGACATTTTCTTTCTTCCAAATCTCCAACCCTCACCACCGTTCTGTTGTTTGTGTAATACCTGTCATTCAGATGTTGGAGTAGTATCCAGCTGGATCCATTCTTTATGTTTCATCACTTTCCTTTTAGTTAATTTGCTATTTAGCCCTGTCCGTTTTGCTATAAACCAGCCCACAAATCTTTTCTGTGTTTCTGAGATTACTCAGTATTCTTGGTTCATTGATGGAACATTTTGTTCCTTAGAGCTTTTGTCTTAATGTCGTGGGATTTTAGGTCAAAGTAGATGTGTGTGCTCTGGTTTCTTTCTTGACTCATCCTCGGTTATCTTTTGGTTTTCTTGTTCCTTTAATTAGATTGTATATTTTAAGGTAAAAGTCTTCATACTCTGCCTTTCTAGTCTATACCTCTTAAACTATCATTATCTGGTTTTCAAGGCCCTTATACAACTGGCTTATTCCACCTATCCAGTAAAATACACCCCAGGTTATTTCCTCAAATACATCTTCTTCTTTAGTTTCCCAGCGCTTTTATCTCCAGTGAAGTTCTCCACTCATTCAGGAAGCCCTCGTTGCCCCACCCATTCCGCTCTGCTGGGAGCTGCATCTATCTAGCTCAGGAGCGCTTCTCCACCAAGCATCAGAATTGCCTGAAGTTTCCTCCAATAGACCCAGACCTGCTAGAATCAGAGTATCTGCTGATCAGACCCGAGCATCTTTTTCACTTCTTAAAGAAGCTCCACGGGCGACTGAGAGGCACACCTAGGCTAAGAACCTCACAGCCTCCTTCTCCGGCCTAGAGGTGTTTGGAGGGGTTCTTGTGCGCGCTGCCTCACCTCGTGCCTCCCAAGCACGTCACAAGAAGTAGGCGCCGGCCATCCCAGAAGCTGCCTGGGAGGTGACCTAGGCGGCCCCAGGACTGGGACCGAACCCAGGCCAGATTCCGGAGCCACCAGTCCTACCTAACCGTCCCACCGGCCGTGAGCCCTCGGGGCCGGAACGCGGCGCCTGGAGCGCACCTCGCGGGCCCTCAGGCACTAGTGCGCAGGCGCGCAGGCCGCCTCACAGCTGCGGGTC
>NW_011494861.1:21025725-21107880 GCF_000754665.1 Bison bison bison
GCGGTGGCAGCGGCAGCGCCAGGGTGAGGGGCGGCCGGGCAGGGTCGGGCAGCTGAAGGGTGCTCCGCCTGCTTCCCGCCCCACTGCCTCTTTTACCCAGGGCCGTGGGCAGTCCCCTTGAGAGACTTTGGGAGGTAGGGTTGGGAGGGGTCAACACCCCGCGCCCAAGCCGAGCATAGTTGGGAGAGGGCGGGCAACGACAAGGTGGTTGACTTGGAAGACAACGCGGGGAGCCTCTCCGTAAGTTTGGGCTCTGGAGAAAGTTTGCCGTCTGAGCGTGATTCCGCGGAGCCCAGTGCTCGCGCTGCGGAGGAAGGCGTGCTGCGTTTGCCTCCTTCCCAGTCCTGGTTCCGGAAGAGTGGGCGAGAGAGTCTCTGATACGAAGTCTACAGTGTAGAGTGAGATCTAGGACAAGCAGAGTTAAGGCTTCACCAAAAAAAACGAGCCAGGAACTTAAACTTTTCACACGTTAGGTCGCGGCAGGGATTTCTTGAGGCACACTTGGGTTAATCATCACAGATTGGGATTTAGACTTTGAATTATATAGGAGCTTTCCCAAACCCAAGTTTCAGAGCACCCTCGTGGTATTGTTTCTGCCTAGTTTACCTTTAAAAGCCGCATCTCGGTTGTTTATATTCCACTTTGGGCCATTTTAAACTTTTTATTATTATTTTTCCTCTTGGGTTTGCCTGCTTTTCTTCATGAGCAATGATTCTGTCTTAAATCTTGTAGGTGCAATGTCTGAACAAGAGCGTATACAGGAATGCCTGAGGAAGGAAATAAGGTCACTTCTCATTTCCACCAAAGATGGTTTGACCCCACAGCAGTTGGAAAAGGAGTACCTTTTGATGGTTGGCAACCATTTACCGCTCCGAATCCTTGGGTATCGGTCCACAATGGAGCTGGTGTTGGATATGCCTGATGTTGTCAGTGTCTGCCCCTGTGGGGATGGTACTGTAATACTGAAAGGTAGGTTTAAGATTTGGAGGTCTATGAACTTTGTAATAATAATCACTTGGTAAAGAATTGCTCTAGCTCTGCAAGTATCCTGCATTCCAGGCAGGGGATTTTACTTTCTTGAGGGAGAAGAGAGATCATAGGCACCTTTGAGGTTGTGGGCAGAGTTAGATCTTTAACACAATCAGGAAACCCTCCCCAGAATGCTGTGCTTTCACAAAAACTACGTTTTGCGTATGATTTCATGTTTTAACATCTTATGTCAGGAGAAACTTAAACAAGGGGACTTTTTAATTATGGAATCTTGTTTTAAATTTCATGAAGCACAAAAACATCATTGTAGGGAAGTTTATTGTTCATCTCTAGAGTTTCAGATCTTTCAGGAGTTAATTAGTAGCAGTGTTAACCAGTTGGGTTCCGCTGTTCTCCGTCCTCCAGTAGAGAAGCTAACAAGCTGTTGTCTAAAATGCAAGAAATGGAGTAACCAGGGATTCATGTTTATCGTGCCACCTAGATACAAAGCTCCTTGGAGAGCAAAAAATTATATAACCACAGGTGCAAAGAATGAAGAAGGGAGTCAGTTTTCACCTAAATATGATTTCTTTTTTTTTCTTCACACCTCCTTAGCCATCCCAGATGAGTCCACCAAAGGAATAGCAAATTTAGTTGCAAAACAGAAGAGCAACCATAAGGTTCGAAACTCGGTGCAGAAGGGAAGGGCCAGTGTTTGCTCTGGTCCCAGCTCTCGCCGGCGAGTACCTTACCGAGGAAGGGTGCCCCCTATTCTTCCAGCTGTTGTGAAGAGTGAGTTGAAAGATCTCTTGGCGTTATCTCCTGTTCTCCTTTCTGATTTTGAAAATGCATTTGCCAATCGATTTGGACGATCATTCCAGTATGTGCAGTATGGCTTCCTCTCTATGTTCGAAGTGCTGAATGCTGCTTCAGATGTTATTTCTGTGGAGCAGACCAGAGCAGGTTCTTTGTTGACGCTGAAGAAGAGTGTATCAGAGGAAAAGCAGAGAGGATGGCCTGCAGGTAAGCACATTAGCACAAGTAACCATACTGCAGATCAGCAAATTTTGGAGCTGTTGTACATATGTGTATATATGTATACATGCAATGGCTAAGCTCCATTAGTTTGTTGAAGTTGAATCGTGGCTCTACCACTTGATAGCCGTGTTATCTCAGGCGAGTTACTTAAAATGGCTAAGCCTTTAGTCCCCTCATCTCTATAATAGGAATAATTATACTTGGCTCTTGGAGTCATACTGAGGATTAAATGAGACAAGATCTGTAAACTGCCTGGCTACTATTATGAAAACATAAGATCAGCTCTCTCTGGAGTGCTGTAAATGAACATCAGTTATGTGTGTTCAGGTAAAGAAGATATAGTATAGAAAATTAAAAGTTTAAAAAAATAATACTGATCTGTGGCATTTGCTATCTGATCTTGGCTATCACTGAATCTTTGATACCCTAGCAGGCATTTGTATTAATTTATGTAGTGTAATGATAACCACCGTATTTGTATAGCATTTTACCTTGGATTCTCATACTATAGACAGGTTGGGTGAGTAACTGTCTTACAGATCAGAAAGCTAAAACTCAAGAAAGTTGAATGACTTTTCAAAAATTTCATGGCTAGAAAAGTGGTACAGCTAAAGTTAGGTACTGAACTCTTATTACTGCTCATTCAGTGCTTTGCGTACCCAATTACTGTCTCTCTTAAAGGCTCAGAAGACTAATATGATTATTGATATAATGTCTCTCTAGACCCTTGACAGTATAGAATCCATTCACTCACTGCCTATTCGGGGAACTCTATGCCCATTTCAGTGATTTTTCTTTTTCTCAAAATCTGTGTTTTTAGATTAATATATAAAAATCATGAGACTATCATGAATTTATAAACCAATATTTAAATTGTGATGGGAAGTGTAATTTGACAAGGATATGGTAGGGGGTTTACAGGTTCTAGTCAAGGAAGACTATGGGGGCCACTGAGTGTTTTGTGTCTAAACCTCAACGGCATCAGTATTCTTTTTTTAAAAATTTTTTGGCTGTCCCATGCCACTTGTGGGATCTCTGTTCCATGACCAGGGATGGAACCCAGACCACAGCTGTGAAAAGTGCTGAATCCTAACCACTAGGCCACCTGGGAACTCCCTGTGTCAGTATTCGTGAGGTGCTTAAACTTTGGGAGAGTAACTCATGCTATTCAACTTATATGAATTTGAGTTGTATAAAGCAGTTTGACAATTTAATGAATTGTAGAGGGTGGATATTCCTTCCCAGTGAATGAATTGTTGATTTTCTCCACCCATAGTCCGTTATTCCTCATCAGGATATCTTGGAAGTAATTTTTTTCTCTTGTCAGCTTGATTTTAGGGTAAAGAAAGAGCTAGGCCTTGCTGGGGTTCAGTTATCTTTCATGTTTTTTAACAATATACCTTTCTCCTGTGGTGTTTCCCTACCTACTAATCTTGAAGAAAAGAATCTAAACTCTAGGATAACATCCTTTATTCTGTAGCTTTTCATTCTCCACCTCTCCCCTCATAACCACTAGATGGTTATCCAGTTTGAAAAGCATAATTCAAGCAGATTCTTTATTTGAAGACTTAATGGTCTCCTAAACAAGATACAGCTTTTTTGATTTTTACCTATTGAGTCTTGCCTCTGTAATGATTTTCAGGTGTCCTTAAGTAGAGTTTTAGAAACCCCCAATCTTTCAGTAACACCTTATTATCTCTTGGTTTTGTTCTGTAGATGACTAATCATTTCCATTGTATGTAAAGTTTATTGGCATACTATGAAAATGCAAGCTGACTTTTTAGTTCTAAGGGCCTAACCTCTACATATAGCCACTAGAAAATAAACTAGAAATTGGTAGTAATAATTTTTCTCTCCTCTTCTTTTATTCACAAAAGGTAAGATTTTCACCCAACCTTTTAGAATGAAGCAACAAGGGTCATATCCCATAGGCTTCCCAGTAGCAAAGGCATGCTTTTCACAACCCACTTCAAACATGGAACCACCAAAGCAAATACTGGGCATGGAAAGGAATTCTAGATCAAATGTAATGGAGACTTCAAGGCTGAATCACAGTGAAAAATTAAACCAGGTAAGATGTCTGAGTTTGGAGCTGTAAATACACCAAAACTGTCTGTAAATTTAGTGGTTATTACTTAACTCTCATGGAAAAATTGCCCTTTTGAAATTCAAGTCATTCACTTATTTCAGATTTAACTTAAGCATTTTCTGTGGCTTTGTGGTTTAGTAAGAAGTGAGACCTGGCAGTGAGAAAAGAGTACAATTTTATCAACTCCTTGGTTTCTACTATTTTCTGCAGATGATTCCCAAATCTGTATCTCTAGTTCCATCTTCTCATCAAAGTTATAGAAGCATATTTGCAACTTACCTCATGAGTATCTTCACCTGAATGTTGGCCCTGACACTGCAGTCCTGGTAATGTGACTGTAATGCTGAAGGACTTTGAGTAAAAACTATTAGAGTAGAACCAACAAAAATGCAGTTAAGTTTGCAAGGTGAACAAGTAGAGCCCAAAATAAGGTCATGGAAATTAAAGACATAAAAGTGCCTTATTTCTACATGTAACTTTTACATGTAAAGTTTTCCTAGCACCATTTATTGAAGAGACTGTCTTTCCAGCATTGTATAGTCTTGCCTCTTTTGTCATAGATTAATTAACCACAGTTGAATGGGCTTATTTCTGGGTTTTCTATCCTGTTCAATTGAGCTATATTTCTATTAATATTCTTGTGCCAGTATCATACTGTTTTGATGACTGTAGCTTTGTAGTATAGCCTGAAGTCAGGGAGCCCGATTCTTCCAGCTACATTTTTCTTTCTCAAGATTGCTTTGGCTATTTGGGGGTCTTTTGTGTCTCCATACACATTTTGAGATTTTTTTTGGTTCTTGTTCTATGGAAAATGCCATTAGTAATTTGATAGGGATTACATTGAATCTGTAGCTTGCCTTGGGCATTACAGTCATTTTGACAATATTGATTCTTGCAATCCATGAATGTGGTGTATCTTTCCACTTGTGTGTATCATCTTTTATTTCTTTCATCAGTATCTTAATAGTTTTTGGAGTACAGATCTTTTGTCTCCTTAGGTAGGTTTATTCCTAGGTATTTTACTCTTTTTCATGCAGTGGTCAATGGAATTGTTTCTTGAATTTCTCTTTGTGATCTTTTGTTGTTAGTATATAGAAATGCAATAGATTTCTGTGTATTAATTTTGTAACCTGCAACTTTACCAAATTCATTGATGAGTTCTAGTAGTTTTCTGGTAGATCTTTAGTATCTTCTATGTGTAGTATCATGTCATCTGCAAACAGTGACCATTTAACTTCTTCTTCCCCAGTTTGGATTCCCTTTACTTCTTTTTCTTCTCTGATTGCTGTAACTAGGACTTCCAAAACTATGTTGACTAAAAGTGGTAAGAGTTGACATCCTGGTCTTGTTCCTGATCTTAGAGGGGATGCTTTCAGCTTTTCACCATTAACTATAATGCTAACTGTAGGTTTGTCATATATGGCCTGTATTATGTTGAGGTATGTTCCCTCTTTGCCCACTGTCTGAAAAGTTTCTATCTATAAATGGGTGCTGAATTTTTGTCATGTATACAATGGAATGACACTCAGCCATTAGAAAGAATGAAATAGTGCCATTTGCAGCAACATGTATGGATATAGAGAGTGTCATATTGAGTAAAGTAAGTCAGAGAAGTATTGTATGACATCCCTTATATGTGGAATCTAAAAAGAAATGATACAAATGAACTTATTACAGAACAGAAACAGACTCACAGACTGAGCTTATGGTTGCCAGGAGGGGAGAATGGGGTAAAGGATACTTATGGAATTTGGAATGGGCATGTACACACTGCTATATTGAAAATAGATCGCCAACAAGGTCCACTGCATAGCACATGAAACTATTTTAATGTTATGTGGCAGCCTGGATGGAAGGGGAGTTTGGGGGACAATGGATACATGTAATGTGTATAACTGAGTCCTTCACGGTTCACTGGAAACTATCACAACATTGTTAATTTGCTATACCCCAATAAAAAAATAATAAATAATAAAAAGTCCTTTTTTCTATAACTTTAAAAAATTAGCTTTAGTAACTTAATTTACATATAGTAAAATCTATCCATTGAAAATGTACAGCTTGAGTTTTAACATATGTATCTAGGTGTGTAATTGCCATCAAAGTCAAGAAACAGCATTTCAGTCTTCCCCACAGAATTCCTTCATGCCACTTTGTAGTTGATCTCTTTCTCCAACTACAGCTACAGACAACCAATACTTACTATAATTTTGACTTTCCAAGAGTTTCATATGAATGGAATTAAATAATGCTTAACTTTTTGTGTCTAGTTTCTTTAACAGGATGCTTTTGAGATTCATCCAATATGTATCAGTAGTTTATTCCTTTTTCTTATTGAGTATTGTTTCTCTGTATTGATAAACCTCAATTTATTTTCCATTCATCATTAGATATTTGGGTTGTTTGCTGTTTGAGGTATTATGAATAAAGCTGCTATGAACATTTACTTATACTTTGTGTGAACATTGACTTCATTTGTCTTGGGTCAGTACCTAAAAGTTAGATTGTTGGGTCAAACAGTAAGTTTAACTTTTAAGAAATTACCAAACTCTTTCCAAAGTGGCTGTACAGTTTTACTTTGTGAGCTATGTATAAGAGTTCCACTTGCATCTCTCTTAACATTTGGTATTATCAATTTAAAAAACAGTAGCCATTTAAGTGGGTGTATGGTAGTATCTCCAGTACCCTTGCCTGGAAAATCCCATGGATGGAGGGGCCTGGTAGGCTGCAGTCCATGGGGTTGCTAAGAGTTGGACATGACTGAGCGACTTCACTTTCACTTTTCACTTTCATGCATTGGAGGAGGAAATGGCAACCCACTCCAGTGTTCTTGCCTGGAGAATCCCAGGGACGGGGGAGCCTGGTGGGCTGTCGTCTATGGGGTCGCACAGAGTCGGACACGACTGAAGTGACTTAGCAGCAGCAGCAGCATGGTAGTATCTCATTATGGCTTTAACTGAAGTTTCTCTAGTGATGAATAATATTGGGTATATTTGCCCAGTGGCTCAGGGGTAAAGAATCCACCTGCAGTGCAGAAGATGCGGAAGACATGGATTCAATTCCAGGGTTGGGAAGATCCCCTGGAGGAGGGCAAGGCAACCCACTTCAGTCTTTTTGCTGGGAAAATCCCATGGATAAAGGAGCCTCACCAACTACAGTCAATGGGGTTGCAGAGAGTTGGACACAATTGAAGTAACTGAGCATACATGAACACACCATTTGTATATCTTCTTGGAAGTGTCTCTTCTATCTTTTGCTCATTCTTAAAAATCAAATTTTCTTTGTATTGAGTTGGAAGACACTGATTTTATAAGAAATATATATTTGGTCTTCATCCTTTTCTGGCACAGATCTCCTAAAACCTTTGGAAATTCCTAAGTAAAGAGAGCAATAAAGGTGGCTTTTGTTATTTTAATGAGGTGGCTTTTGGAAAGCACCTAAGAATTGCTAATTCTTAGTTAGGTTCGACCTGACTCCATTAGCAACCTAATGGAGTCAACTATGTAATTGGAAGGTTAGAACGCTTCAGTCCGGCTCTAAACCTCCTAGGAGCGTAGAAGAGTTGGAAATTAATTTCATTCATAGCCAGTGGTTAATCAGTCATGCTGATGTAACGATAACTCCATGAAAACCCCAGAGGGTTTGTAAAGCTTCTGGGTTGGTGAACATACAGAGATTTGGGGAGAGTGGCATGCTAGGAAAAGGCGTGAAAATTCTGCACTCCTTCCCACATACCTTGCTCTCTGTATCTCTTCCATTTGACTTTTTCTTGAGTTATATCTTTTTATTTATTTTTCATTCATTAACAAAACATATAATTGATGTATAACATTATATTAGCTTCATACAATAGGATTAAAACAGGATTAGATATATGTATGTATTGTGAAATGATCACAATAAGTGTAGTAAACATCCATTACCACACAGTTAAAATTTTTTTTCTTGTGGTGAGGACTTTTTAAGATTTACTCTCAGCAACTTTTAATTATAGAATGCAGTATTATTAATATACAGTTAATACCTATGTGTGTGTATATATATTTATATATAAAAGAAGTACCATGTTGTACATTACATCCCCAAGACTAATTAGTTTATAACTGGAAGTTTGTGTTTTTTGAGCATCTTTACCTCTTTTGCCCACCCCCTGCATGCTGCCTCTGGCAACCACCCATCTATCCTGTTTCTGTGAGTTTGGTTTTCTTTATTGTTTTTGTTGAACAGATATAACATGTAAGTAAGATCGTGCAATATGTGTCTGACTTGTTTTACTTAGCATAATGCCCTCAAGATTCATTCATTGTTATTACAAATTGTGGGATTTCCTCCTTGCTTTATGGCTAATACACATATTCCACAACTTCTTTATGTCTATCAATGAACACTTAAATTGTTTGTGTAAATGCTGCAGATAATATGGGTGTGCAGATATCTTTTTGAGTTGGTATTTTTGTTTCCTTCAGATAAATACCCAGAGGTTGCTGGATGATATGGTGCTTCTTTATACCATTTTGTATGGTATCTGCACCAATTTACATTCCCACCAACAGTGCACAAGGATTACTTTTTCTCTACATCTTCATCAGTACTTGTTATTTCTAGTCTTTTTAATAATAGTCATTCTACCAGGTGTTAGGTGATATTTCATTGTGGTTTGGTTTGCATTCCCTGTGTTAGTCCCTCAGTATCCAGCTCTGCGACCCTGTGGACTGTAGCCTGCTAGGCTCCTCTGTCCATGGAATTCTCCAGTTGAGAATACTGGAGTGGGTAGCCATTCCCTTCTCCAAGGGATCTTCCCAACCCAGGGATCGAACCCAGGTCTCCTGCATTGCAGGCAGATTCTTTACCATCTGAGCCACCAGGGAAGATGATTGTTTGTATCAAGCAGCCCCTTTTCATTTACTTGTTCGTTGTCTGTACATTTGGGGCGGGAGTAGGGGGGAATGTCTATTCAGATCCTCTGCTTATTTTTTCAGTTGAAGTTTTTAGGATTGTTTTTTTCTTTGATGGTGAGTTGTGGAAGTTCTTTTATATATTTTGGGCATTAATACCTTATCAAATATAAGATTTGCAAATATTTTCTCTCATTCATTTTTTGATAGTCTTTTTTGTGCCATAGGTTTTTAGTTTGATTGTAGTCCTCCTTGTTTATTTTTGCTTTTGCTGCCTTTCCTTTCAGTGTCAAATCCAAAAAGTCATTTCTAAGACTGAGGACAGGAGCTTATCTAAGTTTTCTTCCAGGATTTTTATGGTTTCTGGTCTTACGTTCAGATTTTTAATTCACCTTGAGTTACTTTTTGTGTGTGGTGTGGAGTTCTGCCCTTTTATTGTTGTCATTGTTTAGTTGCTAACTCGTGTCCAACTTCCCTGTGACGTCCATGGACTGTAGCCCACTTGGCTCCTCTGTCCATGGGATTCTCCAGGCAGGAATACTGGAATGGGTTGTCATTTCTTTCTCTAATATCTTTTTATAATAAACCAGTAATCTAGTAATTGAAATGTTTCTCTGAGTTCTGTGATCCATTATAGCAAATTAAATTGAACCCAAGGAGAGGGTTATGGAAACCTTGTTTATAGCCACTGCTCAGGTGGCAGCCTGGACTTGGAATTGTCATCTAAAGTCAGAGGATGCCATGGGTGTTCAGTCTTGCAGAACTTGGCCATGGAATCTGAATGCTATCTCCAGTGTAAGAATTGAGTTGAATTGTAGGATACACAGCAAATAATAAGTCATTAGCAAAAAAACATAAAGCAATGTATACATTAAGATGATGTATTTAAAAATATATTCCAATATCAAATAGCAAAGTTCAACAATGGAAAACTGCAGTTAATTTTGCACTGACCTAATATATTTGGGTAGAGTGTTCTATAATGTCAGTAAAGTTGGTTATAGCACCATTGAGGAATTCTTTATTTTTGCTGATGTTTTCCTAGTTTTTCCTTTAATTGCTGCAGGATCAGTGTTGAAATATTTAAATATAGTTGTGGATTTGTTTATTTTACTTTTTAGCCTTAGATATAAATCTGTTAGGTGCATATATATTGAGCTGGCCAAAAAGTTTATTCCATAGCATCTTATGGAACAACTTGAATGAACTATTTTAGTCAGTCCAATATTTAGGATTTATATGTGTCCTGATGAATTGCCCTATTTATCATTATGAAACACCCCTTTTTATTGTTCATAATATTCCTTGTTTTGAAGTTTACTTTGTTTTATATTGCCATGGTGATGCTAGCATTCTTTAGATGTTAACACTGTATATTTTTATATACTTTTATTTTTAACATACTTCTTTTATATTTCAAATGTGTTTCCTTAAGACAGTGTATGGTTATCTTGCTTTATTATTTACTCTGTCAGTCTCTGTAATTTAATGGGCATATTTATACCATGTATATTTAGTGATTTAAATCTGATTTTTGTGTTTTAAATCTGATTTTTGCAGGTTTTTCCCTATTCTTTCTTCTGGATTAATTTTTAAAAGTAAAAATTGTAGAGCAGTTTTAAGTTCTCAGCAAACTTGAGCAGAAAATACATCAGATCAGATGAGTCACTCAGTCGTGTCCAACTCTTTGCGACCCCATGAATCGCAGCACGCCAGGCCTCCCTGTCCATCACCAACTCCTGGAGTTCATTCAGACTCACATCCATCGAGTCAGTGATGCCATCCAGCCATCTCATCCTCTGTCGTCCCCTTCTCCTGCCCCCAATCCCTCCCAGCATCAGAGTCTTTTCCAATGAATGAGTCAACTCTTCGCATGAGGTGGCCAAAGGACTGGAGTTTCAGCTGTAGCATCATTCCTTCCAAAGAAACCCTAGGGCTGATCTCCTTCAGAATGGACTGGTTGGATCTCCTTTCAGTCCAAGGGACTCTCAAGAGTCTTCTCCAACACCACAGTTCAAAAGTATCAATTCTTCGGCGCTCAGCCTTCTTCACAGTCCAACTCTCACATCCATACATGACCACAGGAAAAACCATAGCCTTGACTAGATGAACTTTTGTTGGCAAAGTAATGTCTCTGCATATGGAGTCTCCATATTTTCACTGCCCCTACGTTCAGGCGGCGTCTCTCACTATACCATGAGCATCCTGCAGCAGAGTGATACCTTTGTTACAGTTGAACCTTACTGACACATAATAATCACCCAAAGTCTATAGTTTACATTAGGGTTCACTCCTGATACTGTAAATTCTGTGGATTTTGACATGTGTAATGACATATATCTACCACTGTAATATCCCAGTATATAGTTCCACTGCCCCTCACATTCTCTGTGCTCTATCAGCTCTTCTCTTCCTCCTTTCTAGCCCATAGCAACCACCAATCTTTTTACTGTTTCTATAGTCCCGCCTTTTCCAGAATGTAATATAGTTGGAATCATACAGTATGTTGCCTTTTTATATTGCTTTCTTTCGTTTAATGATATGCATTTAAAGTTTCTCCGTGTGTTTTCATGACCTCTTAGCTCATTTCACTTTAGTGCTGAGTAGTAGTCCATTGTGTGCATATATTGCAGTTTATCCGTTTGCCTCCCGAAGGACATCTGGTTTGCTTTCAGGTTTTGGTTACGAATAAAGCTGCTGTAAACAGTCTGTGTGCAGTTTTGTGTGTAGACATAAATTTTCAGCTCCTTTGAGTTAATACCAAAGAGCCTGATGGCTTGATTATATGATGAGAGTTTAGTTTAGTTTTGCAAGGAACTGCCAAACTGTCTTCCGAAGTGGCTATATCATCTTGCATTCCCACCAGTGTGAGAGTTCCTGTTGCTCCACATCCCCATCAGCATTTGGTGTTGTCAGTGTTTTGGATTTTGATCATTCTACTAGCTGTATTGGAGGAGGAAATGGCGACCCACTCCAGTATTCTTCCCTGGAGAATCCCATGGACAGAGGAGCCTGGTGGCCTGCAGTCCATGGGATTGCAAAGAGTTGGACACGACTGAACAACTGATATACACTAGCTGTGTGGTGATACCTCACTGTTGTTTTAATTTACATTTCTCTAATGACATCATGTTGAACATCTTTTAATATGCTTACTTTGCTATCTGTATATCTTCTGTTGTGAAATGTCTGTTCAGATATTTTGCCCTGTTTTTAATTAGGTTGTTTGTTTTCTTATTGTTGAGTTTTAATGGTTCTTTGTATGTTTTGTTTGACAAGTCTTTATCAGATATATCTTTCGTAATTTCTTTTTTTTTTTTTTTTTGCAGTTTGTGACTTTTCTTTTCACTGTCTTTATATTCTGTCTTAGAGCAGAAGCTTTTTATTTTAATGAAGTCCAGCTTGTCAGTTATTTTTTTTAATAGATCATATCTTTGGTGTTATATCTAAAAAGTCATTGTCATACCCAAGGTCATCTTGATGTTCTCTAATGTTATTGTCTAGGAAAAGCAATGGCACCCCACTCCAGTACTCTTGCCTGGAAAATCCCGTGGACAGAGGAGCCTGGTGGGCTGCAGTCCATGGGGTCGCTAAGAGTTGGACACGACTAAGCAACTTCACTTTGACTTTTCACTTTCATGCATTGGAGAAGGAATGGCAACCCACTCCAGTGTTCTTGCCTGGAGAATCCCAGGGACGGGGGAGCCTGGTGGGCTGCCGTCTATGGGGCTGCACAGAGTCGGACACGACTGAAGCAACTTAGCAACTTAGCAGCAGGAATTTTAACAGTCTGTATTTTACACTTAGGTCTCTCTGATCCACATTGGGTTAATTTTTGTGAAAGATGTAAGGTCTCTCTCCAGTCAGTTTTTTTGCATGTGGCTGTCCAGTTGTTCCAGCACCATTGTTGAAGATTCTCTTCACTCCATTGTATTGCTTTTTCTCTTTGTCGAAGATGAGTTGGTTGTATTTTTGTGGATCTATTTCAGCATTCTTTGTTCTGTTCCATTGGTCTGTTGGTCTATTCTTTTGCCATTACCAAGCTATCTTGATTACTATACCTTTATAGTAAGTCTTGAAGTCAGATAATGTCAGTCCTCCAATTTTTAAAAAATATTTATTTTTATTTGGCTGGGTCTTAGCTGCAGCACTCAGGATCTTCATTCCTTCTTGTGGCATGTGGGGTCTTCTGTTTATGGCAGGTGGGATCTTTTTCTTTTTTAAGTTTTGGCATACAGATTCTTTTGATACAAACTCTTTAGTTGTGGCATAAGAACTCTTAGTTTTGGCAGGTGGGGTCTTGTTGTTCCCCAACCAGGCACTGACCCTGGGCCCCCTGCATTGGGAGTGTGGTGTCTTAGCCACTGTACCACCAGGAAACTCCAGTCCTCCAAATTTGTTCTTCTCCTTCAATATTGAGTTACTTATCCTGGGTCTTTTGTCTCTCCATATAAATTCTAGAATCAGTTTGTTGATATCCCTCAAAAAGCTTGCTGGGATTTTGATTGGGGTTGTATTGAATCTGTAGATCAAGTTGGGAAGAACTGACCTCTTGATGACATTAAGTCTTCCTATCCATGAACATGGAATACTCCTCCGTTTGTTTAGTAGTATTAATAGCTCTTTGATATCTTTCATCTGAGTTTTGAATTATTCTTCATACAATTTGTCAGATTTATACCAAAGTATTTCATTTGGGTGCACTGACTTAAATGGTCATGTGTTTTTACTTTTGAGTTCCACTTCTTCCTTGCTGGTATATAAGAAAGTGATTAGCTTTTGTCTTATTAATGTTGTATTCTGCAACATTGCTATCATTGCATATTCATTCTAGTTTTTTTTGGTTGATTCTTCGGGGTTTCTGTATAGACAAATATGTCATCTTCAAGCAGAGATAGTTATATTTCTTCCTTCTGAATTATTATACAGTTGACCCTTGTTGAATACTGTGGGGATTGCGGGCACCCACCCCTTGCACAGTCAAAAATCTGCATATATCTTTTGACTCCCCCAAAACAACTCCTAATAGCCTACTGTTGACCAGAAGTCTGATAATATAAACAGTTGATTAACATGTTTTGTATATTAAATGTTATTATATACTGTATACTTATGATACAGGGCTTCCCTGGTGGCTCCAACGGCAAAGAATCTGCCTGCAATGCAGGAGACCTGGGTTCGATCCCTGAGTTGGGAAGATCCCTGGAGGAGGGCATGGCCACCCACTCCAGTATTCTTGCCTGAACAATCCCCTGGACAGAGGAACCTGGCAGGATATAGTCCAGGGGGTCTCAAAGAGTCGGATACAACTGAGCAACTAAGCACATACTTATGATACAGGAAGCTAGAGAAAAAAGTTTCAAAGAAAAGCATAAAAAAATATATTTACAGAACTCTACTATATTTATCAATATCATAAGTTTACATTGTTTATAGGATGAATCATCTGTCAGTACTTATATCAATAATGTCTTACATGATACAAAACACTGTATGTATTATATATATTATTAACACTAAATGTCAAAAATGAAAAGATAATGTGAAACAAATTAATGTTAATTATAGGTACAGTGATTCATACATTGATATTGTAGAAGCAGCAATATGATTGTTTTATGATAGCCTAAAGTAATTGATATGACTGCTTCATGGTTGCCTAGCCTATACACAACACTATGACTTGTCATAAAATTTTTATGACAAACAGCATTATAGTTACATTCATAATACAGTTTTGGGAACATTGTTACATTTTTTAAAAAACCACTTATCTGTAGCTATAGGCTGATGAGCAGTTTCTCCAATTAGGAAAGGTATATTGCACACTAATATAATTCTTTGAAAGTACAGTTATAAAACAGTAAGAAAATGGACACATTTTTAATTTTATCTTAAATGTCACTCATCTTATGCCTGTGTACAGATAGACCAGTATCTGCATGTATTTTATATGTTCATGACATATGTTTTTAAATTTTTTTGAATATTTCTGGGCTGCACAGTTCACCTACAAGTTTATTCAAATTTTCATACATCTCCATACTTTTATATACTGTTGAAACAAATCTGTAAGTGAATCCGTGCAGTTCAGATTCATGTTGTTCAGGTGTCAGCTGTGCTTTCCATTTCCTCCTAAAACAGTGTTGAGAAGCACCGGTGAGAGAGGACATTCTTACCTTGTTCCCAATTAACTATTTTTTATGATTCTATTTTATTGCTGTTATTTGTTTATTAGTTGTAACTCTTTAAAAAACATTTTTAGTGGATGTGGATGCTTTAGGGCTTTCAACATATATTTTAATTTATCAGAGTTGGTCCTCGTGTAATATTATACTATTTCATGTAGATTAAGAACTTTAGAACGATAGATTTACATTTCACTTTTCTCATCTTTTGTGCTGTTATACATTTTAATTGTATATATGTTATATGCTCCTTAACACATTTTTGTTTTGCTTTAAAGTATTTATTTTGATAACAGTGATCTTCTGTTGCATTTAATCCCATTCAGATTATTTTTCATTTTAGATTTTTCATTTCTGCATATTCCACTTAGATCATTTTTATATCCTTTATCTCTTTATTCTGTTCATACTTTACTTATATATGTAACCATTTTTTTTGGATGCACTACAGCATGTGGGATCCTAGTTCCCTGACCAAGGATCGAATGTATGCCCTCTGCAGTGGAAGCGTGGAGCCCTAACTGCTGGACTGCCAGGGAATCCCGTTTTCCTTTTTGATGTGGTCATATTCTCCTACCTCTTTGCATGGCTGGCGACTTTGATTAGCTGCTAGACATGATGAATTTTTCATTGTTGAGCTTCACTCAGTTAATTTACTTGGACTCAATTGATTATTTTGAGTTTTGCTTTTAAGACTTGTTAGGGCAAGTACTGGGGCTTCCTGGGTGGCACAGTTGGTAAAGAATCTGCCTGCCAATGCAAGAGATGCAAGAGACGTGGGTTTGATCCCTAGGTCAGGAAGATCCCCAAGAGTAGGAAGTGGCAACCCACTCCAGTATTCTTGCCTGGAAAATTCCACAGACAGAGGAGCCTGGTGTGCTACAGTCTTTGGGGTTGCAAAGAGTCAGATACTACTGAGCCCTAGAGGGTTATGGTTAGGTTAGAGGGTTTACTATCCATTGAATTTTGTTCTCTTAAAATTTGTATGTTGAAGCCCTAACCCCTAATGTGTTAGTATTTGGAGATGGAGCCTTTGGGCAGCAATTAGGTTTAGATGAAGTTGTGAGGGTGGAACCCTCATGACAGGGTTAAGTGCCCTTGTAAGAAGAGAAACCAGAGAGCTTGCTGTCCTTCTCCATGTGCATAGAACAAGGAAAGGCTGTGGGAGCATACAGCAAGAAGTCAGCCATCTGCAAGTCAGAAAGAGAATCCTTGCCAGGATCCAACTGTGCTGTGTCAACTGAAAAAATGCACAACCCAAGAGCTGAGAGTTATGTTTTATTCAGCGGACATTCTTAGTATTTCAAGCCCAGGAGACAGCCTTTCAGATAAATGCCGAGGAAACTTCTGAAGAGGAAGGTGCAGGGTGGGGGACTGGAAGGATATATAGGAGTTTTTATAATAATACCAGGTAGTTGGAACAAAAGGCTACTGTTAATAAAAGAAAACTAGATAGCTCAAATTATGGAATTTAGTTAGGATCTTTCTGCATAGGGGAAGATTCAAGAGTCTGGGCTCACTGAAATCATTCCTTTGATACGTACCTCAGCTATCTGGGCCCAGTGTTCTGTGTTTTCTTAGGCTGTACTGTCGAGTGTAGCTGTGTTCTGATGGCTGCTAGATGGTGGGCATTCCTTATTTCTCCCTTAGGATTCATGTTGGGGGTGGCTGCAAATTGCTGATGACTGCAACATACTTTATTTACTGATATGGCAAGCAATATTTTATCCCTTGTGGCTCAGCGGTAAAGAACCTATCTGCCAGTGCAGGAGACAGGATTGATCCCTAGGTCTGGAAGATCCCCTGGAGAAGGAAATGACAATCCACTCTTGTATTCTTGCCTGGAGAATCCCATGGGCAGAGGAGCCTGTAGAGGAATAGGCTAGTCTGTGGGGTTGCAAAGAGTTGGACGTGGCTGAGCAACTAAACAACAGGAACAATTTTATTTTTCAGATAGAAGCCTGATCTTGGGCTTCCAGCCTCAAGAATTGTGAGGAAATGAATTTCTGTTGTTTGCAGCCACCTAATGTCTGTTATTTTGCTATGGAACCCTTAGTAGACTAAGACTTCTAGTCCAAAGAAAACCTTCAGTCTAGGGCTAATTTGGCTCCACCACTGAGGTAGTTCCTTTATGAGGAGTCATCTGGATGTGTTAAGAGGAGGTCCTTCCATTCTGCCTTAGTCAGTTCAGTTCAATTGCTCAGTCATGTCTGACTCTGCAACCCCATGGACTGCAGCATGCCAGACTTCCCTGTCCATCACCAACTCCTGGAGCTTACTCAAACTCATGTCCATCCAGTCAGTGATGCCATCCAACTGTCTCATCCTCTGTCATCCTCTTCTCCTCCCGCCTTCAGTCTTTCATAGCATCAGGGTCTTTTCCAATGAGTCAGTTCTTTGCCAAAGTATTGGAGCCTGAGCTTCAGCATCAGTCCTTCCAATGAATATTCAGGACTGATTTCCTTTAGGATGCACTGGTTGGATCTCTTTGCAGTCCAGGGGGCTCTCAAGAGTCTTCTCCAACACCACAGTTCAAAAGCATCAATTCTTTGGTGCACAGCTTTCTTTATAGTCCCACTCTCATATCCATACATGACCACTTCCTTAGTGGGAACAGTTAATTTTTCTCAGCTCCATGTGAGCTCTGGGTGTTGTGTGGCCTGTTGCTTCTTGTTTGTTTCACCAGTTTCAGAGAACATCCCCTTCCCCTGCCTTATGTATAGATCACTCGTCATCCAGAAACTTCGGGGTCCCTCTACAGATCTCCAGGGCTATCACTGTCTGTGCCAGTCCCTCTTCTCCATACCTATCCATATATTAGCATGCTTGTCCTTCCCAAACTTGAATTTGTCTCCTCAGTTCATGTTTCTATTACCTCTTTCTGGGCTGCAGACTGAAAATTCTCCAGGCTGCCAGGTGGGGCAGCTTAGGGCTCTCCACTCAGTTGTGCACTGTTATTTAACATCTGTAACTCATCTGTAACTCAGGTTGTTTATGGCAGGAGGGTGGGGGTCATAACTTTAGTTCAAGTGATACTTTTTAATACAGAAAACTCAGCCTAAAAAAGTTATTCATAGTCCTACTGCCAAAAGATAGTTTTCACTCCATTCCTTTCATAGTGACTTCCCCATTTTTTAGATCTCTTTTATTTTTCTTGGCATTTCCTGTGCTGGAGAGACCTCGCACCAGTCTACTCATCTTCCTTTGTAGGTAAACTTGCTATATGCTTGTCAATGCCTGTCTTTATCTTTGAAATTCAGAAGATTACAATGAACTAACTGTTGGACCCTTCCTCTTTTATTAAAAAGATTTGCTGTGGTATATGGACTCTTGACTCGGCACACAGGCTCTGTGGGGTCTTCTGTGGTTGCAGCTAGGAATCTAGGTGGCTTCTCTTGTAGAGCGCGGGCTCTAGGACATGCCAAGTTTAGGACATTTGCGCCTGGTGTGGCTCCAAGGAGAAGAGTTAGATACAGAGACACTTCTCCTATATTTATTTTCCTTTGAGTTTCATCCTTTGTTTTGCAGCCCTAAGAATTCTTCATAGATGCAACCTGATCACAACATTTCACTTCTCGTTGGAGCTTTTTGCCACCAAAACTATTTAAATCTTTTTCTAAGGAGTAGGGTTTAATTCCTAAATCATATATTTTAATTTCCTGGTGGGATAGACTCTACATAATTATCAGATCCCACATAATTCTATTTATAAAAAGTACAACTTTCTATTCCTTAAAATTGTAGATCTATAAATTCGCCAGGTGTTGCCTCAGAACAAGTATATGTATGTGTTTTTATATTCATAAAAAAATAATAAATACACTTATAACAAATTTGCTAATTTGAGAATTTTTTGATCATCTTTGTTTTATGTTTTTTTTGTAGTGAGCATACATTATTTTTGTTATAAGAAAAAAATGTTATTAAATCAGTTTCTCCTTTGTAAAATGAGGACTGGAGTTTCTTCATTTTTTTCACCTGCAAGAGGAACAGGCCAACTTGTTCATTAGTATCCTGTGTTTTCCTATTTTCCTGTTTTATTTCACAAAAGCAAATGGTTAGAATAATTTAAACTATTTTTGTAAGACATGGATAATCTTTTTACCACATTCTATTCAATTTCCTTTATTTTGATCTCTTTAGGGTAAGTTTAGATGGGACATGAAAATGTGAATCGGAAAGTATGGATTAGCCATTATCATTCTAGTGAATGAAGCCTCAGATACTCTAGCCAGTCCAGCTCTTCAGAATTCTCTGCCTGAGTGTGTAAGCCTAGAGCACAGCTAACAGTGATGTTAGTTAATAGGTTATTGACTGAAAGAGTGTTTGGTTCAAGTACAGGGATCCGGTATTTCTTTGTTCTCTAGCTTTACAATCAAGAGTACTGTCAGTGAAAAAAAATGAATCAATAGTTGATCTAAGAATGAAATGGGAAATTTTATTGGAGCCAACCTGAGGATTATAACCCACGAGGAGGTCTTTCAGAAAGTTCTGAAGACTGTTCCACTTGTTAGAGGTCAAGGCACAGTTAAATCAGTTTTTGAGACCAAGAGTTATACATCGAAGTTTACATAGTCCAACAAGGTGAATAGTGGGTTGTTGTGACCCCCTAGAGGATTGAGAAAGGAATGTTGTCTCCTAGGGAGTTACTTTGCTGGAGCCAGAAGGAAATTTTTTTTTTTTTTTTTCCAAAGTGGGCATTCCTGTGTCTTCTAAGGGAATCTAGTTAATGTATAATTCAGGCATACAGTATACACTAAAGCGAGTAATAGCTCAAATGCGCAGAGAGAGATTTTATGTTTAATTTTCCTGTCCTGTCTTAAAATAATTTTACTTCACAGTACCCTGTCCTACCCCACATTTAGAAAAACTTCATTGTAATATTCAACATGGGATTTAAAGTAGGTAAACCTGGAATTATAAACAAAGTTCTGCTCTTGAGTGAATTGAAAATCAGGGCTGGGTGTTAGTTTGCAACTGACTTTTGCACTCAAACAGTTGATAGTTTTTACATGATTTAGATTCTGTGATTGGTGTTGTATATAAGAATAGAAGCTTTTTAAAAATTTATTTAAGAAAAGAAACTTTTTAAAATTTTACTTGGTGACCTGGCTCAACTGTCTCGAAAGAGTAACCTCAACAAGTAACTGGATATGTTACACAGTTATGTAGTTCTCTGAAACGTACATTTTCTGGTCAACATAGAGTAGCTTTTCCCTGCCTATTTTTTCCATGAGTTCAGATGAAATTTTTAGTATGGCAAGTCAGATTCCATACTTACCTAGTTTTTAGTCAGTTGAGATACTTAGCAAATATTTGAGCAGTTGAAAGCGTCACTTCTGTGTGTGTGTGTCTGTGCCAGTTTTATGATCTTAATCAGAAATGTATTAATGTTTTACCATATGGCCAAACGGTCTGCAATATATTCTTCTAAAGATGTTACTTCTGTTCTTTCTGCTTTTAGCTTCATGCATCTTCTTTCCAAAATGCTTCCACCCTCAAGTTTCTAAATATCACCCAGGTGTCTTACATTTTACAAAACTTTCTTATTACAAAAGTAATACAAATTGATTGCAAAAGATTTACAATACAGAAAAGCACAGAAGAAAATGAAAATCACCTATTCTTTTACTATCCAGAAACGTTGACTTTTTCTTTTAAAGAAAATAAAATTAGCATTATTCTGGTCCAGGTTTGTGACTTGCTTTTTAAAGTCAGGATTATGAATTATGAATATTCCACATTGTTAAATATTGCAGTACAACATAATTTTTAATGGCAGTATGGATATGCCATAATTTTTTAACTTGGGGATTTAGGATGTTGCTATTTTTGCTATTAAACATAACCTATTGTTGACAATCTTACTCAAATTTGTACAAACCCTCAGTTTCTCCATAGGATAAAATTCTAGATAAGTAATCACTGCATCTTGGAGAAGGAAATGGCAACCCACTCCAGTATTCTTGCCCGGAGAATTCCACGGACAGAGGAGTCTGGCAGGCTACAATCCACGGGATTCTAAGAGTCGGACACAACTGAGTGACTAAACCACCACCACTGATCACTATATCTAAAGAAATGTGTACTTTTATGACTCATGATGTGTGTAGTTAATTGTCCTCCATAAAACTTGTTTCAGTTAACATTCACATAAGATGCTTGTGAATGGGCTGCTTTAATTTGTACCTTTGCTAGTACTCAGTATAAATTGATGCTTCATCCGAACACTGTCCCCTGACCTCTCCCTCCTTACCAACCCTTGTCTAAGGTAGATCTCCCATTGCTTTCCTAATACTTTCAAGTATAGTATTCTTTGACACTATATTTGACAAAGTATTTGACACTTTGATGCTATATAGTATTCTATGACAAGTCTGTGGGTTTTTCATAATCTTTATCATAATTGTAATTATGTAGTTATATGACTGGTGGTCTCTCATCACTAGACTGAAAGTTCCATGAGGGCAGTGATCATACCTAGTTTATTTACCCCTGTATATTCAGTGCTGAGTACAATGTGAAGTGCGTAGTATGTGTTCAGTACATATTTGTTGAGTGAATAAATGAGCATTATTGTAAAACTAATATTCCAATTTGATAGGCAAATAACCATATGTGACTATTAATATCTGTTTATTAGAGGTTGAACTTTTATTCTGTTACTGGCTAGCTCATGTTAATTTTTTTAAATCAATTGCCTTTTCATATCTTTGTCCATTTTTCTGAGGAGTGTATCTTTATTCAGAGCTCTTCTCTGCTTCTTCTTGGGTCCTGTAGGCTCCTATCTGAATATATATATATATATATATATATATAATGGGTTATTTTCCATCTTTATCCCCTTTTATAATCCTTTGTTCACTTGATTTATTGTCCATTTTTTTCTGTTTGGTGTGTAGGCATCTGAGACTAAAGCATTGTTGAATTCAGGGTCCCCTCTTGACTACTTTCTTCATGTTAATCACTGATTGCCTCTCACTCTTTTTTTAAATTTATTTTTAGCTGCACAGGCTTTTCTCCAGTTGTAGCAAGCAGAGGCTACTCCCTGTTGCAATGCTCAGGTTTCTCATTGTGGTGGCTTCTCTTGTTGCTGAGCATGGGCTCTAGGGCTCGTGGGCTTCAGTAGCTGCCATTCCCAGGCTCTAGAGTACAGGCTCAATAGTTGTGGCCCGCAGGCTTAGTTTCTACGAAGCATGTGGGGTCCTCCCAGATGAGGGATCAAATCTGTGTCTCCTGCACTGGCAGGCTAACTCTTCACCGGTGACCCACCAGGGAAGCCCTACCTCTACTCTTAACTCCCCGCCCTTGCACATTGTAACTATTAACCTCTCCTTACAGATATTTCCAAGATTACTTGGACTTTAATAGATCTACCTCACCCCATTCAGTATAAAGTCAGCAGAATTTAGTCTTCTAGCTTGAGGCAAAAAAACTCTTTTTTCTTATCTTGAGATGCATTCTGTTCTTAGCTAAGAGTCTATCATTTTGACATCTTAACCCAAGCTTGGCAAATACTTTCTCAAAAGGACCAGGTAGTATTTGAAACTTTTAGGGCCTAATGATCTGCATTATAACTACCAATCACTGCCCTCATAGCAACCTTAGACAGTATGTGAATGAGTGATAAAGAAGTTGTGGTACATATACACAATGGAATATTACTCTGCCATAAAAAGGAACCCATTTGACTCAGTTCTAATGAGGTGGATGAACCTAGAGCCTATTATACAGGGATAAGCCAGAAAAAGAAAGACAAATATTATATATTAATGCATATATGTGAAATCTAGAGAGACAGTACTGACGCACCTATCTGCAGACCAGCAGTGGACATGCAGACGTAGAGAACAGACTTGTGAATACAGAGAGGGCGGAACGAACTGAGAGAGTAGCATTGAAACATACACATTACTGTATGTGAAATTAGATAGCCAGTGGAAATTTACTGAATGACATGGGACTCAAATCTAGTGTTCTGTGATAACCTAGAAGGGTAGGATGGTATGGGAGGTGGAGGGAAGTTCATGAGGGAAGGGATATATATGTTTACCTATAGTTGATTCATGTTGATATATGGCAGAAACCAACACAATATTATAAAGCAATTATTGCCCAATTAAAAGTAAATAAGTTAAAAAGCTATATGAATGAGTCAATATGGCCATGTTCCAATACAACTTTATTTATGGACACTGACATTTGAATGTCATAAAATTTTCATGTGTCACAAAAATTAAATTTTTTTTTCCTCCCAGCAGTTTGAAAATGCTAAAACAGTTCTTAGCCAGTTTTGACCCACGGGCCATAGTTTGCTGACTGTGTCACAAGCCACGCTCCATAGAGAGAACTCATGCTTATAATCACCGTCCTGCTACTTCTCTCCTAGTTTCCCAAACTCTTGGAATTGGTTAAAAGCCATCAAAAATCTGCCTCTGTGTTTTAAGATCCTTTAGTTTTCTGCATAAAACTTGAGGTCATTGAGGCTGTTTCCCTGGTCTCTTTTTTTTCATCCCTGTAGAATCATCGGTTCCTTCCTATTATATTCTTCCCTAGTTTCTGTGAAATCCTCTTTTGATTATCTCCTCCTTCTCTTCTTACTCCCTTGGCACCCTGGTTAAAACTCTTGCCCTGAGAGTTATGGTGTTTTAACTGGTCATGCACTGCACCAGTCTAATTTTCTGCTGCCAGATTAAAATTCTGAAAATATTTCTCCTTTGCTAAAAATCTCTGATACCAGTTTTTGTCTATGTCACCAAGAAAAACTCCTTAGCTTGGCATTTGAGGAGTTGCCACACTATGGCTTCAGCCTGCTTTCTTCAGTTTTCTACTACTTCTCTGATGCCTTCAGGCAAACTGTAGCATTCTTTTCTCCTTTGTTTATCAAGTTCCTTTACCTTCCTTGCCCCACCTTGCCACCTTTTTCTACAATATCCTCCATCCTTCAAGGCCTTCCTAAAAGGAAGCCTTCTGTATGACTTGGTATAATATGTTCTTCTGCATTCTTGTACTTCTTTAATGGCGCTAACAGTCAGCCAGTGCAAGAGACACAGGTTCGGTTCCTGGGTAGGGAAGACCCCCTGGAGGAGGAGATGGCCAATCCACTCCAGTATTTTTGCCTAGGAAATCCATGGACAGAAGAGCCTGGTGGGCTACAGTCCATGGGGTCATAAGAGTCCAGCAGGACTGAGTACATACACACACACGCACATACACACACACACACACACACACACAGAGTCAGCCTTAAGGTTATAGCTGTTTATGCATTTATCTCATTTCTCTACTTAATTGTAAGTGTCTTGAGAGGAATGACGCTGTCAAAGGTGACACTTTTTTGTCACCTGAAATACCTGACTTGGTGATAAGTTGTTGTATTGAATCTTCAAATGGTGGGAGTATGTTGAGATGTGAAGAATCAGTTATCTTTAGATTCTTTTATTGTTCACTGGAAGAGCTTTAGAGAATTATCTCATGACAGTTCCGGAAGAAATATAAACCTAAGACCAAAGGCTGAGGCATTTTGTGAAAGCTAGTTATACAGTCTTAGGAATCCCCCCTTCCCAGATCCCACTTTCCTCTCAACCTTAGGAGACAGAGATTATCTTCATTTTTCAGATGAAGAAACCTTATAAGTTCATATACCTTGTAAGTAATGGCAGGCCAAGAGATAATAATAAGAAATATTAAAAAATAAAAGTTTAAAAGGAAAAAACAAATAGTGATTGTGTTTATGTGATAGGATTTTAGGTAGTTTTCTTTATACTTTTGTGTCTTTTCTAACGTGTGTGTATATATATGTATATGTGTGTTTTTTTTACATTTACTTAGCAGCTTATATATAACTCCATGGTCTTTCTTTTTTTTTCTCTTTTCATGATCTTTCATTCTGTTTCAGGTCTCCACTACGTGGCTCTTCACTGGACCTTGGTGTCTGGTTATGCTCTATGATACTGTCTACTCCTAGCCTCCTGTGCTTCCAGCTTATTTTTTCAATTATTCCCATGCAGTGTCTTTTTTTCTTTCTTTTTTTTTTTTTTTTTACCCCATTGGGACCTCTCTATACCATTGACTTTTTTCTACTAAAATCCTCTGACCCCTACTGTCTTAACTCAAGCCTCACCTATCTTTACTCCCTACTTGATGAGTTTAAATAACCATCCATTATTTCCTCAGCTTTATTTTTCTACTTTCTCAACTATCTGAGCTCCCTTCCCTTTTATGCTGTTGAGTGGGCCTTGCTTCTGAACTCAAAAAGGGAATGCTGAAGCTATCAGGTGGTGACTCTCTCCACCTCCTGACCCTACGTTTACAGAGCCTTTCTGAATCCGTACTGGTCCTTTCCTCCTTTATTTTTGTGACAGTGGAAGAGCTCACCTTCCGGCTCTTTAGGGCGAGACATTCCGCCACTACCCTGGCTCCCAGGGACCTTCATTCATCCCATCTCTTCCCTGCATTAATGTGTTTAATAAACACTGAATAATTTTATAAACAAAATTAGTAACAAGAATCTTTTCTGGGTAAGAGTGTGGGATTTTGTATTTGAAGATTCTAAACATATGGAGAATGCTAATTATCCTGGGAAATGTCAATGTTTAGTCTTATAATGAGTCCACCTACTCTGAATATATTTTATAAAGTATGAAATGTTACAGTGTTTCTTAATAACAATAGTCTATTTGGTTGAAACATGTTTTCTTTGATAGATGTTTCCTTTATTTACTGTTCAGATTTATCTTTGACTTTAAAAAATTTTTTTTGACTATAATTTGAACTTTTCCCCCCCTTTTTTCATAGTTGGAGAATACCTTCAAATCAGTTATTGCACAAATTGGACCTGGAGGGACTATTAATCCAGAACTAAAACATAAGATAAAATTTGTAAGTACTTTTTGTATTTGGGAAATGGATAGGAATAATTGATCATACATTTAGGTATCATTTATGGTTAATTTTACTTGCTTACAAGTATTTTAGTTTTATATTTATTCTTGATCTTTTCATATATACTGCAAATGGAGTGGCTAATCTTTTAAGATCATAAAAAAAGAATTAATTAAAAGTTTAAATGTAGTTATTAAGAAACTGTAATTCCTCCATAAATTCTCTTTTCTTCCCCTTAAATCGTTGTTTGCAGTTCAAGGTCTTTCCAATACCAGTTTTATATGTATGTATGTCAAATATTATTCTGAATACTGCATGGTATCCCATTGTGTTGATATACCATATTTCACTTGTATAATGTTATCAGTTAACATTTGGGGTTATTTCTAGTCTTGGCTATTAAAAAATACTGCAGTTAATGTCCTTGAACATTTACCTAGAAGTAGAGTTGCCAAAGGTATTGAATATTTTAGGTTTTGATAAATATTGCTAAATTGCCCTCTAAGAGGTTTGATCAAATTTACATTCCCACTGACAATGAAATGACACTATCTAATCATCTTGTTTCAACTTAATACCTCTTGATTTTTACATTGAGCATCTTTTCGTGTGCTTCATAGCCATTTATGTTTCTTATGTGAATTGCCTGTTCATGCCCTTGGCCTAATTTATTGTTTTTCCTTATTAGTTTGTGAAAGCTCTTTAGCAGTTATGTATTGGGCCAAAGGGTATGTAAACTTAAAATTTTGGTGTGTGCGTCGCTCAGTGGTGCCTGACTCTTGCAACCCCATAGACTGTAGCCTGCCAGGCTCTTCTGTCCATGGGATTCTCCAGGCAAGGATACTGGAGTGGGTTGCCATTTCCTGCTCCAGGGGATCTTCCTGACCCAGGAATCAAGCCTGGGTCTCCTGCATTGCAGGCGGACTCTTTACCAGCTGAGCCATGAGGGAAGCCCAAAATTTTGGTGGGAGCTATTAATTGTGATTTGAATGGTCAGAGTGCCATTACAGCTTTTACTGCCTTATTTTATTCTGTTTCAGCTGTTGTGGTTTTATTAGAAATGCAAAAACCTTGGTGCATTCAGGCCCCTGTTGTTTTGCTTCGACATTAGACTAAGTGTCCAACAATTTAAGAATGTCCAATATGACTTTATGGTAACAAAAAATTAGACAAAAGTTAAGTGTTCATTGAAAAAGGATTGCTTACATTATCCACTCAACTAGGGAGTATCATGCAGCTCATAAAGTTTCTATATTATCTTGATTAACTTACAAGGAAGTATCTTCTTGACATATTGTTGGACATTTAAAACAGGATTTATAGAATAATTTGTTTAGTATTGTCTTTTCATGTAAAATCATGAATAATATGAGTGTGTGTGGGCATAGAAAGGTTTCTGAAAAGATGTTTTCTGAAATGCAACAAATAACTGTCTCTGGGTCACAGGATTTTGAAATAGTTTTTACTTTATATTTTCCTGAAGCTTGAGTTAGAATTTTTAATAAGATATATAGTATCTGGAAAAGTCTTGGAAAACAGAAAGCTTTTTGTACCTTACTGGGATAGAATAAGTCCACTCCTAGGAATTTATCCTAAAAATATTTGTATAAGTGTGCAGAATGCAAATATGAAGATAATTATGTGGTATTTGTGATGATGAGAGATAGGAAATAACCATAAATAATTGATTAAATAAATTTAATTATACTGAATATTTGAAAAACTATAGCTAGTGTTGCCAAAAGCTCAGCCTCTCTACACCGGTGCCAAATCAAAGTTTTGGGTGAAGTAGAAAAGAACAGCTTTATGGCTTTTCCAGGCAAAGGGAGACAGTGTGGGCTTTTGCCTTGGAAACTGTGTCCCAACCCAGGGAGTTTGGTGAGGAGTTTTAAGGCAGTGCTTCAAGGGTGGAGTTGCTGATAAGATAGGGGTGTGTGAAGGTCCTGCTCTTCCTTTAATCTTGGTTAATCTTAATGAGCTTCTCTAGTTGTTTTAGTTTGGCTTAGGTGGTCTTTCCTGGTATGAAGAATGCTGACACCTTCTATATATTGAATTTTAATTCTCAGTTCAGTTCGCTCGCTCAGTCGTGGCTGACTCTCTGCAACCCCATGGACTGCAGCACACCAGGCCTCCCTCTCCATCACCAACTCCCAGAGTTTACCCAAACTCATGTCCATTGAGTCGGTGATGCCTTCCAACCTCTGTCATCCCCTTCTCCCGCCTTCAATCTTTCCCAGCATCAGGGTCTTTTCAAATGAGTCGTCAGTTCTTTGCATCAGATGGCCAAAGTATTGGAGTTTCAGCTTCAGCATCAGTCCTTCCAGTGAATATTCAGGACTGCTTTCCTTTAGGATGGACTGGTTGTATCTCCTTGCAGTCCAAGGGACTCTCAAGAGTTTTCTCCAACACCACAGTTCAAAAGCAGCAATTCTTCGGCACTCAGATTTCTTTATAGTCCAACTCTCACATATATACATGACTACTGGAAAAACCATAGCTTTGACTAGACAGACTTTTGTTGGCAAAGTAATGTCTCTGCTTTTTAATATGCTGTCTAGGTTGGTCATAACTTTTCTTCCAAGGAGTAAGCGTCTTTTAATTTCATGGATGCAGTCCCCATCTGCAGTGATTTTGGAGCCCCCCAAAATAAAGTCTGTCACTGTTTCCCCATATATGTGCCATGAATTGATGGGCCCAGATGCTATAATCTTAGTTTTCTGAATGTTGAGTTTTAAGCCAACTTTTTCACTTTCATCAAGAGGCTCTTTAGCACTTTCTGCCGTAAGGGTGGTGTCATCTGCATATCTGAAGTTATTGATATTTCTCCCGGCAGTCTTGATTCCAGCTTGTGCTTCATCCAACCCAGCATTTCTCATGATATATTCTGCATATAAGTTAAATAAGCTGGGTGACAGTATACAGCCTTGACATATACAGCTAAAATGTCAACATCATGCAAAAATGAGTGTGGTAGAACAGGCAACTTTTCTTCAAAAGAAAAGAAAATGTTTTAACATTTTGTACAATGTTTGGAACTTTGTGGGTATTTAATAAAGGGACAGCTTTTAATTGGAACATAAAAAAAAGAAAAAAACTCGTTTCCCTGGTTGGAACCAGTCTGTTGTTCCATGTCCAGTTCTAACTGTTGCTTCCTGACCTGCATACAGGTTTCTCAAGAGGCAGGTCAGGTGGTCTGGTATTCCCATCTCTTGATTTTCCACAGTTTGTTGTGATCCACACAGTCAAATGCTTTGGCATAGTCAACAAAACTGAAATAGAGTTTTAATTCTATAAAGAGCTTAAAGACATTGTTATGTATGTCCCTTGAGAAGAAACCAGGACCCTGTTTCAAGGCTGCACTATTGTTTCTTGACTGTTCCTCCCTTGACTCTGCATCTACCCTGTCCCTTCCTGGATTGACAACTGTTCAGATTTGTTCTTTGGAACTCAGGGAAGGTCATGGAGGCCAGAGTCTGTTCCCTACAAGAAATGGGGGACGTGGAAAGACTTCTGTGCCCAAGAGCCCCACAGTCGCCAGTTTAGTTTCACTAGTAAACATGTTGATCCGTATTTACTGGTATGGAAAGAAGTCTACGAGATGATATGAAAAATCTAGAGAAGCAATGACCTGATTTTCATGTTAAAGATATTTTTGTGTGCATGTGGACAACAATGGCCAGTATCTTTGCTTAACTGTGTTTTCCAGTGTTTCTGTAGTGTCCATGGTATTTCTTTTCTGCTCTTTAAAATGCTTGAAATTATGCCATAGAATATTTATTTTACATGAGCTAAAGCTAAATATGTTAGCTGAGCTAAGAACTCTAGGAATTCCTGAGGAGTCGTCGCACTGCTGTTCTATGCAGGAATGATTTCTCAGCTCTGGAAATGTTGGAATTCACTGCCTTTTTTGAGTTGTTATTTTTAAAACTAGAAGCTGATTTTTAAAAATTACTGTGCCTTTTAATTCATTCACTTAATAATAATGTTATTTTTGCCTTTGTTGCTATGTAAATTTATACTTTCTTATTTTGATATTTTGTCACCGAGCATTCCCATTGTGTCTATTTATATTGTATTTCACTTTTTATTTATTAGGTTGTATCCAGGTTTCCAGAGGGTTTGCTTATTTCTAAATTGCTTAGAGAGTTTGAGGTGAGTGAGCTCTTTTTCACTAATCATGGTTTTTTATGGCTTGCATATATTTCTCATGCTTGATGGAAATTTTGTTGCTACTCCTTGGATCCTCCAAGTCTGTGCTTTAGAACTTAAACATTTTGTTTTGCCTTTTGGTAGCTGCTTTTTTACTCAAAGAGTTAAGAATAAGATTTTTAATAAATACTTATTTACGCATAGAAAGAATATCTTTGCCACTATTTTTATATAATTAGTATAAGAGTTAATTTGTTTCTCATGTTTGATAATACCAAGTGTCAGTGGGGATATGGAGAAATAGGATACCTCATGCGCTGCTTGTGGGACAGAACCTCTTTGGCAATATGACTTTACTTGACAGAATGCACCCCTGATAATTCTGGAGTTCCACTACTATAGATGCACTTTAGAGAAACTCTTAAAGGTGCACATGAAGACATACATATGACACATACATTGCAGCGTGGTTTAAAACTGGGAATAAATTAAATGTCTATCAATAGGAGAATGGATAAATAAATTGAGATAATGGAGTAATATGTAGTAGAAAAAATAAGCAGTCAAGATTTAGCTCACCCATGCAACATGGATCATTTTTGGAACCCATCATGTTAGGTGAAAAAAAATCACATTGCAGAATGACAATTAAGATACTGCCATATGCCTAATTTTAAAAAAGGGGTAGGTGTGGTGGGCTCTATTCAGAATGCCTTTCTTATAGTAGTCCATTTGTTTTCACATCAGACTGAGGCATGGAAAAGTAACTTGCCTACCAAATAGGTAGCCAGTAATGAGTGGAGCCAGGGTTTGAAATCCTAGGAGCCTAGCTTCAGACTTCAGTATCCTAACTCTTAACTGCTATACCATGAACATTATCATATATTTGTACATATGAACAAGTTTGTTTGAGATACTATAGAGCGTAATGATTGATAGATCAACTCTATGTGCTATTTTACAGATGATGTGTATAATGTTATCTACTTGATACAGTTTTGTAAAGAAGTTTAAATGGCTTAAAATAATTAGAACGGTGCCTGCTGCATAGTAATTGTTTGGTAAATGTTAAAAGTCATAGTAAAAGAAAAAGAAGAAAGCTTTTTTTAGAAAAGATACACATCACCCCTCAAGTTCAGTTCAGTCGCTCAGTCGTGTCTGACTCTTTGCGACCCCATGAATTGCAGCACGCCAGGCCTCCCTGTCCATCACCAACTCCCGGAGTTCACTCAAACTCACATCCATCAAGTCGGTGATGCCATCCAGCCATCTCATCCTCTGTCGTCCCCTTCTCCTCCTGCCCTCAATCTTTCCCAGCATCAGAGGCTTTTCAGATGAGTATGCTCTTCGCATCAGGTGGCCAAAGTATTGGAGTTTCAGCTTCAACATCAGTCCTTCCAATGAACACTCAAGACTGATGTCCTTTAAGATGGACTGATTGGATCTCCCTGCAGTCCAAGGAACCCTCAAGAGTCTTCTCCAACACCACAGTTCAAAAGCATCAATTCTTCGGCACGCAGCTTTCCTTAATGCAGAAAATTTAATTTCACATTATGAATGAAAGCAATGACTCCTTTAAAGCCTCAAAGTTTATTTCAAATAGGCCCATGAGAGAAAGCTTAAACAGTCTTGATATCTTTTGGATTAAGAAGTCAAGTCATTTATCTAATAATGAAATTACAGAATAAAGTGTAAAATAGAGTAATAAAGTAATAGTATATGACTTAATTATTACAAAATTTATGGGTAAAAATAAACTTCCTATGCCAGGTTCACAACTCAAAGTGAATAGTTTCCTACCATGAATGTTTTAGCAAAAGTAGCTTCCTGTATTAAAGATTCATGGAGTTAAGGTTACAAGTCAACAATTTTGGAGAAATTAAAGCAAACCATTTTTAAACAGGATTTTTTGTTTTTTTATTTTATATTGGAGAATAGTTGATTAACAATATTGTTTTGATTTCAGGTGTACAGCAAAGTGATTCAGTTATATATATATATATATATATATATATGTATCTGTTCTTTTTCGAATTCTTTTCCCATCTAGGTTATAAAAGAATATTGAGCAGAGTTTCCTGTGCTGTACAGTAGGTCCTTGTTGGTTACTTATTTTAAATACAGCAGTGTGTATATGTCAATCTCAAACTCCCTATCTCTCCCCCCACCCCAGTCATACCTTTTGCCCCTGGTAACCATAAGTTTGTTCTCTGTGAGTCTGTAAAACAAACCTTTTAATGTTATAGGAAAGCTCTTTGCCTTTCTTAGTAAACAAACTTCTGCAGAAATTCAACATTATTATTAAAAATATATAATAAGTATAGATTTAATTTAATCTTTATTTTAACTTGTAGAAATACTAAGCCTTTATTTATCCAACATGATATAAAAGCTACCTTGTGATTTGTCCTCTTGAAATACTTGGACAACAGTCTGCCATTCTTTCAGGATCTTTTGTTAAATTGCTACTTGAAGGAAGATAGTGCAGAGGCAGCGTAGGTTTTGGATCTTCCTGAAGTGCCACCTATAGAGAGTGAGTGAGTGAAGTTGCTCAGTCGTGTCTGACTCTTTGTGATTCCATGGACTGTAGCCTACCAGACTCCTCCCTCCATGGAATTTTCCAGGCAAGAATGATGGAGTGAGTTGCATTTCCTTCTCCAGGGGATCTTTCCCATCCAGGGATCGAACCCAGGTCTCCCACATTGCAGGCAGACGCTTTACCATCTGAACCACCAGGGAAGCCCATAGAGAGCTAGAAGCCACATAGAGAACTAGATGGCCAAACAGAAAATCCAAAGACAGTATTTATAACAAAATTAGGTAATATATCTCTGCAAATAATTGCTGGAGAGTAATCAGCAGCCGCCACAAAAGCCTCATGATATCAGTGTCTGTGCCAGGAGAAAACAGGAGCCCTAATGGATCTATGAGATAGAAGAACTACAAAATAGCCATCAGGTATTCACTTCTGGCCCGGAGAACTCCATAGATTGTATAATCCAACGGATCACAAAGAGTCGGGCACGACTAAACGACTTTCACTTCATTTTACTTCATTCACTAGAATGTACAGCAAGCCATTTTGAAAACTATAACTGAAACTGTGTGTTATTTTGACCTAATAGCAGAAAGTGCTTCATAGTAAGAGTTGAATGGGGCTGGAGCACCATAGCTCCTGTGAATTCTTGAAACTGACCAGCCAGAGCTGCCTTACAGACACTATTGAAAAATTGAGCAGGATACAAACAGAAGAAAAAGAGGAGTCTTAGGTGTAAGTAGTATTAAGGGAAAAGAGCCAAGAAATTTCTAAATTAACCTACTGTATTTTTAAACAATTTACAAAAACAATGGAAGGAGGAGCTCTGTGAAGCAGAAAGTAATCCAGAATGATGTCCTACAAGTCAGGAAAATGAATTTCACGTAAAATATGCAGCAGAAGAGGTTCTGGGTCAAATTGCATTGTTGTTTGAATTAAAAAAGAGATTAAATAACAGAACAGCATATCTACTGATAAAAGGAGCATGTCAGAAATACATGTCCCTAATACAGATAAAAACTGAAACCTTTTTCAAAAATATAAAGTGATATAAAACATGAAAGAACAGCATAAATCTGAATTATACAAATTTGGGAATACAGTGAAGGGTATTCAGGAAAGTACTCAGGAAAGAATTATAAATAAAACAAAAAAAATTTCAAAAATGAAGGCTAAACTTCAAAGATTACAAGAACAAAAAATAGAACAGCTGATGCCCTAAGAAAACCAGTAGATAAAAATGAGGTACATTGTGAAAGTCAAAAGGAAATGAGGGAGGCACTGGGTATCCAGGTATGAAAGGCTCTGTCACTAAGATTTTTGAAATCTAGTGAGAAACTTAGGCATGCAAATAAATTAAGGTAATATGTCTGAGTAGCCTACATTGGAACAGTCCTGATGATAATTATTATAAATTCTGGACAAAATATACAAAATTACTCTGTGAAGGTACTAGAAATTGTTCAAAAGCAGGCAGAAATTGGTAAGGAGTCAGCACCTAGAGAGGAGAGAATAGCACCTTTTTTATTTGCTTGGAGTTGGGCCCAATGTTGGGTTCCATACATAGTTTGGAATTGATAACTGGATAGAAATCAAAAGTTTTACCTGCCTCTGAGTTGGAGCTACATAAGCAGTTGAAAAATGACGAAAGAAATCATTGTGACCCCATGAACTGTAACCCTCCAGACTCCTTTGTCCATGGTATTTCCCAGGCAAGAATCCTAGAGTTGGTTGCCATTCCCTCCTCCAGGGGATCTTCCCCACCCAGAGATCAGACTCTGGTCTCCTGTATTGGAGCCAGATTCTTTACCATCTGAGCAACCAGGGAAGCCAAGCAGTTGGAAGATGAGGGAAGAAGTCATGGGATAGAGAGGGAGCATCAAATACTGCACATAAATTCTGCTCAAATCTCTGACTGATTCTTGAGTTACACATGCCTGGGGCAGACCAGCAGAAGCCTAGTAAGGCTGAAAGAACTGAATCTCTTTCAGCTGTGGCCCAACACAGGGGGTCAGAGTTTTGAGTTTAAGGTTAGTCAGGTTAACTCCCTATTAAATTTAAGCGAAAAGCAGTACTCTCAGAAGAAGCATAAAAGATTCCACAGTCTACAGCTTACCTATTATGATGTCCCAGATACAAGCGAAAATTACTGAATAAACAAGAATACGTGACCCTTGGTGAAGAGAAAAAGTAATCGATGGAAACTGATACTGAGATGATGCAGATGTTGAAGTTAGCAAAAAGGTTTTAAAGGAATTCTTAAAACCACATTAAAAAGAATATAATGCAATATGTGTTCATATTGAACAAATGGATAAGAAACCTCAGTGGAGAAAAAGAAACTGTAAAGCCAAATGATTTTCTAGAGCTGAAAATAAAATATCTGAAGTAATTTCACTACAGTATCTTAAGAACAAATTGGAAATGGCAGAAGAAAGCATCAGTGAACCCCAACAGATTGGTAGAATGATCCAATCTGAAGAACAGAGAGAGAAAATAAATGAAAAAAAATTTTTTAAAAGCAGAACCTGGGGACTTTTGTGGTGGTTCAGCCATTAAGAATCAACCTGCCAGTACCAGGGACACATGTTTGATCCCTGCTTCAGGAAGATTCCACTTCTTGTGGGGCAACTAAGCTTAACTATGGAAGCCCTAGAGCCCATGCTTTGCAACAAGAGAAGTCACCTCAAGGAGAAGCCTGTGCACCACAACTAGAGAGTAGCCCGCTTACTACAACCCAAGAGAGCCTATGCACAGCAGCGAAGACCCAGTGCAGCCAAAAAAAAAAAAATAGCAGAATCTGGGAGTTCCCTGCTGGCATAGTGTCTAGAATTTGGCACTTTCTCTGCTGTGACTTGGGTTTGATCCCTGGCTGGAGAACTGAGATACCACAAACTGTGCAGCATGGCCGGAAAGAAAAACAAACGGAGAATTGGAGAGACCTGTAGGACAGTACCAAGTGGTCTAACTAGTGGTCTAGCTTTCTTTATAGTCCAACTCTCACATCCATACATGACTACTGGAAAAACCATAGCTTTGAATAGACAAAGGGGCAATAAGTGCATGGAAGTATAGTTTGCAAGGTTCTTGTGTTTTTTTGTGAAGTAGTACAGTAATACTGAAAAGTTAAGGGTGTAGAGAACAATAAGTAATGCAGAGTTATAGGTATAAAGCCACTAGATACATTAAAATGGAATTGTATAAAAATACCTAATAAACTCAAAGAAAGAATGGGTTTACTGTTCAGCTTTTTTGCTTGAAAGACAACAGAGGAACAAATTTTGAGATAAATAAAATACAGATGGAATCAGAAATTAAATAGCAAAAATGGTAGCTGTATAGGATTAAATATTTGCAAACAGTATGAACAGCAAGGGCTGAATTTCTAAAATATACAAACAACTCATGCAGCTCAATATGAAAAACAACCCAATCAAAAAATGGGCAGGAGACCTAAACAGATACTTCTTCAGAAACGTACAGAGGGCCAACAGGCACTTGAAAGATGCTCAACAGCACTGGTTAATAGAGAAATGCAAATGCAATGAGGTATGACCTCACACCAGTCAGAATGGCCATCATCAAAAAATCTATAAATAAATGCTGGAGAGGGTGTGGAGGAAAGGGAACCTTTCTGTGCTGTTGGTGGAAATGTAAATTGGTGCAACCACTATGGAGAAACAGTATGGATGTTCCTTAGAAAACTAAAAATAGAGCTGCCATATGATCCAGCAATCCCACTGCTAGACATATATCCAGAGAAAATGATAATTCAAAAAGATACATGCACCCCAGTGTTCTTTGCAACACTATTTATAATAGCCAAGACATGGAAGCAGGCTAAGTGTCCATCAACAAATGAATAGATAAAGAAGATGTGGTGTATATATATACATACACACACAATGGAATTACTTGGCCATAAAATGAATAAAATAATGCCATTTGCTGCAACATGGATGCAACTAGAGTTTATCATACTAAGCAAAGTAAGCCAGAAAGACAAATACCATATGATATCACTTATATGTGGAATCTAAAATATGGCACAGATGAACATATCTACAAAACAGAAACAGACTCACAGACATAGAAAATCTGTGGTTACCAAAGGGGAAAGGGAAAGAGGGATATATCTGGGATTAACAGATGCATACTAATATATATGAAAAAAGTAGACAACAAGGATCTACTGTATAGCACAGTGAACTGTATTCAATATCTTGTAGTTACCTAAAAAGGAAAAGAATCTGAAAAAAATATATATGTATATGTGAGATGAACCATTTTGCTATACACCTGAAACCAACACAACATTGTAAAGCAACTATATTCAATTTAAAGAATGGTATCTGTAAATCCACTTATATTAATAATTTCATAAATATAATGGAGTATATATTAAAATTAATGAAGTTATGAGATATGAAAAAGCAGAATGCAACTAAATGCTATGCATAAGAAATATACTATTAGTAGAAAAGACATAAATTGGTTGAAGTAAAAGGTGAAAAAGATATATATATAATAAGCATAAAAGAACTAAAAAATTGACTAAAAAAAATCAGGTAAAGGAGACTTCAAGGAAAAGTGTATTATCAGAGACAGAGAGACATTTTGTAATTATAAAGGGTTAATCAGGAAGACAGAGTGGTCAAATGTGTATTCACCTAATAATGCTTTAAGATAAATGATCTAAAAATTAACAGAATTAATTATGAATTAACTTCCACAATTATAGGGATTTTCTCTTTCTGGCAGTTGATAAAATAGTCAAAAAAATGAATAAGGACATGGAAAATCTGAGCCATACTTTCTATCATCTTGATCTGTTTTTGACTTTTATAGAACACTGTACCCAACAACTGCAGAATACACATTGTATTCAAGTATACTTGGAAGATACATTTGCCAAGACAGACCATGTAGTTGGTTATAGAATAAGTCTAAACAAAATACTGAAATCTTAGAGTATGTTCTTTAAGATACTCCAATTAAAGTATATTCCAATACTTTAATTGGAATTAAATTACAAATCAATATAGTGAGTTCCCTAAGTATTAACCCTCCAGAAAGTTTGGGAATTAAACAGTTCTCTTCCAAATAACTTACTGCTTTAAATTGAAGTATAGTTGATTTGCAAAGTTGTGTTAGTTTCTGGTGTATAGCAAAGTTATTCAAATATATATATATATATGTATATATTCTTTTTCATTTTCTTTTCTATTGTTGGTAAAATATTAAATATAGCTAAACAGTTTATTAAAGATAGAATAAGGGAAATTTGAAAGTATTTTCCATTGAATGCTATTGAAATATTGAATGCTATTGAAATATAACATATCAAAAATTGTGAGATGCAGCTGAAGCAGTGCTAAAAGGGAAATTTATAGCTTTAAGATGCCTAAATTAAAATAAAATGCCTAAATTAGAAGAAAAGAAAGGTATAAAATTATCACTGACCTAAAGGTCTACCTGAATAAGCCAGAAAAAGGAGGAGGAATGTCTGCGTAGAAAACCCTAAAGACACCACCAGAAAATTACTAGAGCTAATCAATGAATATACTAAAGTTGCAGGATATAAAATTAATACACAGAAATCCCTTGCATTCCTATATACTAACAATGAGAAAGGAAACAATCCCATTCACCATTGTGACAAAAATAATAAAACACTTAGGAATAAATTTACCTAAATAAACAAAAGACCTGTATATAGAAAACTATAAAACACTGATGAAAGAAATAAAAGATGACACAAATAGATGGAGAAATATACCATGTTTATGGGTTGGAAGAATCAATATAGTGAAAATGAATATGCTACCCAGAGCAATCTATAGATTCAATGTAATCTGTATCAGGCTACCAACTATTTTTCACAGAACTAGAACAAATAATTCCACAATTTGTATGGAGACACATAAAACCTCAAATAGTCAAAGCAATCTTGAGAAAGAAGAATGGAACTGGAAGAATCAACCTGCCTGACTTCAGACTATACTACAAAGTTACAGTCATCAAGACAGTATGGTACTGGCACAAAGACAGAAATGTAGATCAATGGAACAAAATAGAAAGCCCAGGGATAAATCCATGTACCTATGGACACCTTATCTTTGACAAAGGAAGCAAAAACATACAATGGAGAAAAGACCATCTCTTTAACAAGTGGTGCTGGGAAAACTGGTCAGCCACCTATAAAAGAATGAAACTAGAACACTTTCTATCACCATACACAAAAATAAACTCAAAATGGATTAAAGATCTAAATGTAATACCAGAAACTATAAAACTCCTAAAGGAAAACATAGGCAGAACACTGTCTGACATAAATCACAGCAGGATCCTCTATGACCCACCTCCCAGAGTAATGGAAATAAAAGCAAAAATAAACAAATAGGACCTAATTAAATTTAAAAGCTTTTACACAACAAAGGAAACTATAAACAAGGTGAAAAGATAGCCTTCAGAATGGGAGAAAATTATAGCAAACGAAGCAACTGACAAAGAATTAATCTTAAAAGTATACAAGCAGCTCATGCAGCTCAATATCAGAAAAGTAAACAACCCAGTCAAAAAATGGGCCAAAGAACTAAACAGACATTTCTCCAAAGAAGACATACAGATGGCTAACAAACACATGAAAAGATGCTCAACATCACTCATTATCAAAGAAATGCAAATCAAAACCACAGTGAGGTACCATCTCACGTTGGTCAGAATGGCTGCTATCAAAAAGTCTACAAACAATAAATGTTGGAGAGGGTGTGGAGAAAAGAGAACCCTCTTACACTGTTGGTGGGAATGCAAACTAGTATGGCCATTATGAAGAACAGTGTGGAGGTTCATTAAAAACCTGGAAATAGAACTGCCAGACCACCCAGCAATCCCGCTGCTGAGCATACACACCAAGGAAACCAGAATTGAAGGAGACACGTGTATCCCAATGTTCACTGCAGCACTATTTACAATAGCGAGGACATGGAAGCAACCTAGATGTCCATTGGCAGATGAATGGATAAGAAAGTTGTGGTACATATACACAATGGAATATTACTCAGCTATTAAAAAGAAGGCATTTGAGTCAGTTCTAATGAGGTAGATGAAACTAGAGCCTATTATACACAGTGAAGTAAGTCAGAAAAATACCAATACAGTATATTAACGCATATATATAGAATTTAGAAAGATGGGAACAATGATACTATATGTAAGACAGCAAAAGGGACATAAAGAACAGATTTTTGGACTCTGTGGGAGAAGGCAAGGGTGGGATGATTTGAGAGAATAGTGTTGAAACATGTATATTACCATATGTGAGATAGATGACCAGTCCAAGTTTGGTGCATGAAACAAGGGCACTCAAAGCTGGTGCACTGGGACAACCCAGAGGGATGGAATGGTGAAGGAGGTGGGAGGCGGGTTCGGGACGGGGTGACACATGTACACCCGTGGCTAATTCATGTCAATGTATGGCAGAACCCACCACAATATTGTAATTAGCCTCCAATTATAATAAATAAATTCATTTTTTAAAAAAGAAAAAGGAGGAATTACAAAATAGTAGGAGAAAATAGTAAAGTCAAAATAGTAGGAGAAAAGAAATGATAAAATTAAGACTAGACATTAATACAATAGCAGCAATTAAGAAAGCCAATATTGATTCATTGCAAGATCCCCAAATTGATGAACCATTAGCTAGTTAAATTAGGAAAAAAGAGGATACAAATACCAATGTCAGGAAAGAGATTATATCATTATCATCTTAACAGATGTTAAAAGGACAATAAAATTTTATGAACAACTGTGCCTATCATTTGACAACTTAATGGAATGGAAAAATTCCTCAAAAGACACGAATTACCCAGCTGAGACAAGATGAAATAGAAAATCTGAATATCCCTGTATCAAAGAAATGAATTTTTGTTATTTAAAAACAATAAAAAACAAAAAGACCTCTCCACAGAGGAAGGGAGAAGAAGAAAAAAATTCCAGGCCCATATGGTTCATTGGTGAATTCCATCTAACTGTTAAGGAGGAGATTTTATTAGTCATACATACTTTCTCTCATAAAATAGAATGAGTTGGGAGTATTTTCCATAAATACATTATCCTGCTACCAAAACTTGACATAGACATTACCAAAAAACCCCCAATTAGATCATGTTTATGATTACATAGAATAAAAAATACTACAGAACATTAGTAAATTTAATCCAGCAGTATGTAAACAAGAGGATATCTTCCCCCCAGCAATACAAAGTTGGAGTAACATCTCAAAAGGAACTGATGTAATTTACCATGATAACAGAATAAGGAAGAAAGTCTTAGGATCATTTTAGTAGATGCAGAAAAAGAATTACCAAAACTTAATATCCATTTGCAATAAAACTCTACAAAAATAGGAATAGAACTTCTTCAGTCTGATGAAAGATAGCTGTGAAAAACCTTTACTTGTCATATTTAATGGTGAAATAGGGGAGATTTTCCCTCTAAAATCAGCAAGGCTACTATGTCCATTTGCACTGCTTTAATTCGGTGTTGTACTGGAGGTCCTAGACAGTGTAATAAAATAAGAAAAAAGGTACAAAAACTTGAAGAAGTGAAACTCTCATTATTTGTAGAAAGCATGATTGTCCACATAGAATATACTAAGGAATCCATGAAAACCTATTAGAACTAATGAGTGAATTTATTAAGGTCAAAGATAAAATATTAAAAATATATATTGTATTAATTATATAGATTAACAGTAAAAATAATATGTGAAAAAAGTGAAAGAGGAGAGTGAAAAAGTTGGCTTAAAGCTCAACATTCGGAAAACGAAGATCATGGCATCTGGTCCCATCACTTCATGGGAAATAGTGGAAACAGTGTCAGACTTTATTTTTGGGGGCTCCAAAATCACTGCAGATGGTGATTGCAGCCATGAAATTAAAAGACACTTACTCCTTGGAAGGAAAGTTATGACCAACCTAGATAGCATATTCAAAAGCAGAGATATTACTTTGCCAACAAACGTCCGTCTAGTCAAGGCTATGGTTTTTCCTGTGGTCATGTATGGATGTGAGAGTTGGACTGTGAAGAGAGCTGAGCACCAAAGAATTGATGCTTTTGAGCTGTGGTGTTGGAGAAGACTCTTGAGAGTCCCTTGGATTGCAAGGAGATGCAACCAGTCCATCCTAAAGGAGATCAGTCCTGGGTGTTCATTGGAAGGACTGATGCTGAGGCTGAAACTCCAATTCTACTTTGGCCACCTCATGAGAAGAGTTGACTCATTGGAAAAGACCCTGATGCTGGGAGGGATTGGGGGCAGGAGGAGAAGGGGACGACAGAGGATGAGATGGCTGGATGGCATCACTGACTCGATGGACGTGAGTCTCAGTGAACTCTGGGAGTTGGTGATGGACAAGGTGGCCTGGTGTGCTGCGATTCATGGGGTCACAGAGAGTCGGACATGACTGAGTGACTGAACTGAACAGAACTGAACTTAAGCCCATCCAATATGTTTAATTTTGTGAGTTCATATGATGTTAAAAACTAATTGGTTATCATGGAAGATGATGGAGAACTAATTCATTTTCTTAAAAAATGGTAAATAAAGAGAAAGAGCCAGTTACTTATCCTGTCTTTCCTGAATGAACTGGTAGGACTGGGTAACCAAATAACAGATGAGGGGACCATATCTCTATAAAATATTCCAACTAAATAATAAAAAAGAATTGATAGAGTTAGAATATCACTGTATTAAAACTCTGAATGAATAGTAAATCAGGCATTGACCAGTAATGGCTACGATAACAGCACCAACATAGAGACAGCCAGACATTATGTGTTCTTTTTAGAATACGACATCACCAATAGTTTTGTTAAAGGGATGGAGCATGAGTCTGATCAAGCCTCTGGGTCCAGCTACCAATTTGCGAAAAATAGAGTTTGTACTATGAAAGTGTCATCTGCAAAATCTACTCTGAGAAAATTAAATCATGTAATATATTTGAAAACATAAACTCTTAGAAAAACATAAGATAACTAAAATGGATTGGAGATGGAAGAGAGTGGAAGTAGAAATAAACGTCAATTGCTTCCTTATGGTGGGAGTATATAGAGAAGATAGCATAACACAGGTATTAGGGCAATGTGTCTGATATATCAGTTGATGGACTAAACTAATGTACTAAAAGATTCTGAGGATCACAAAGCAAAACTCAACTATGTTTCGTACTGATTTGGAAATATCTCTGTATTAACTCATTAAAAAATACAACAGGTGTAATCTATTATGCTGAAGGATGATGTATATTCAAGTGTTGACAGTTTCTGGCAAGTTTCACCCAAGAATCTGCTGGTGATGGTTTCCACACGAAACTATTAGTAGTGCTTACCTCCAAGGAGGTGCTCTCCTGGTCAGCTGAGAAATGAGAGTGGACTGGAGACTTACTTTTTGCTATATACCTTTAAAAAACTTGCAAATATCACTTATTCAAAAAAATTGATAACTTATATTTTAAAAAATCCTTCCCAGCCTAGTCTTATGTTCAGCTGAATTGCACATTCATAGTACTAGGCACTTATAGAGAAGGTAAAGAAACGCTTAAAGAGACTAATGAACATAAAAAGGAAAGAAGCCATAGTATGTAATGTACAAAGAAGTAAGTAGAGGTACCAAATCTAATTCATTACCACCCTTCCTCGGTCCTCTACCAGTTCTTTCTCTCTCAGGATATTCATGATTGGCTATATAATGACTGTTTTAAACTATGACTTGACTGATACAGGGCACCACATTTGCAAGTGTCCTGGGAGAAGTCATAAAGAGTTGACTTGGACCTGAGAGCATTACACCAACAAGAAGTAGGCACTGCAGAAATCCCACCCTTTGGGCTTGGAGGCAGTGACTGAGAAGGTGGAGATGGAACTGGCAGGGCCAGTGAGCACCAAGCCCCTTGAGCCCCTGAGGGTAACTGAGTTGGCTGGTATGCTGGCAGACATGTGATGCAGCAGGCCGGTGTTCCGCATTCAGGATGCCTGCGGAGTGCTGTTCGTGTCCATGTTCTTCAGGTTCAAGGACGATGACAAGATGGTCTTCCAGACAGAACCTAAGGAAATCAATGGTCATACCTCTGGTATTAAAAAGGCTCTGTGGTGATAAACAGATCCTTTCAGCGGGCGATAAAACCGTTCTACTTCGGGATCACACTACTATGACAGAGGTGAACTCTCTAAGTTTTGATGTCTTCAGTAGTGTGGGATGTAGTCCCAGGGAGTGCCTGGTAATGATGTATGGACCATCTGTTGCTTTTCATGGTGCGGTGAGTTTGGACTCAAATCGTATGAAGCTCCTGCAGCCATCAATTCTGCATCTCTTTGCCCTGAGAATTTCTTGTAGCAGCATGTGAAGGTTTTAAACCTTATAAATATGATTATGATAGTGAAGATGAATTAGAATCCTACAAAGGACACTTTGGTCCCATTCACTGTGAGGTTTAGGTCTGATGGAGAACTCTATGCCAGTGGTTCTGAAGATGGAACATAGAGACTGTGGCAGATTATGGTAGGAAAACCTATAGTCTTTGAAAAGGTGTGCTTCCTGAAGATAGTCGTGAGCTGGCAAAGCTGAGGATCAGTTTTTCAGAGACAACAGAAGAAGAAATAGAAGAAATTGCTTCAGAGAATTCAGATTCCATCTAGAGTTCAACTCCTGAAGTTATGGCCTGAGCGTCAGACAGATGCCACAGATAGTACACAACTTACAGGCTAAAACAAGCAGAGAGAAGCATCAGCCTCCGACTTACTCTCTGCTTAAGGCAAACATGAGCAGTAAATAATGAGGAATATGAATAAGCTCCAGTGCTAGAACTTACCAACTCGGTGATACCCATGAGTGAAAACATAAGAGTATTAGATTAAGACAGATGGAGTTATACTCGTGTAGTCTGATGGTCTGTTGTCTTTTTAATGAATATATGTAAGCCAACATTCAATTTCTCTTATTACAGTTAGATTTCTGGTAGCTGTTTCTGTTATTATGAAGAGGGGAAATGTATTGGTTTATTTTTCTGACTCTTCTCTTAAAGCAGAAAGTTGGGTTTGTTTGTTTGCTTTAATTGTAAAGAAGAGGGAATACATGATAAAGCAACGGGTTTGACATCTCTTTCATTGTACACTACTTCTAATTGTTGTGCCTTGTCTCAATAAAATGCCTCTAAAACTAAGACATCCCACCCTTTGTCAAGGGGCGGTCCTTTAAAAGTGTTTGCACTGTGTTCCTGTTGATCTTCTCCAAGGTGAGTGAGTCAGGGCAAGGATTTATTTCCTACCAACATCTAATTAGGCCCAGGTGGTGCAGTGGTAAACAATCCTCCTGCCAGTGCAGGAGAAGCAAGGGACGTGGGCTCAATCTCTGGGTCAGGAAGATCCCCTGGAGGAGGAAATGGCAACCCAATCCAGTATTCTTGCCTGAGAAACCCCATGAACAGAGGAACCTGGTGGACTCTACAGTCTGTGGAGTCACAGAGAGTCGGCCACACGACTGAGCAACTGAACACACACACACTTTATTAGCAAGGACAAACTTAACTAATTCACTGTGCAGTTTAAAACAGACATACTTGTTATTTCTTTTACATATATTCTCTTCTGTCTCTATTTGGTATAATTCTTCATTTTTCCAGGGTAAGAAAATCAGTGTGCTGTAGAAAATACACTTATACTTGCCTATTTATCCCAACTTCAAGGGTGAAATAATAAGCATAGTTTTAAGGAAACATTTAAAAATAGTATTATTTTATTGCATGTGAAAAGTGGTCATGAATATTCTTTCTGTGAACATAGAGAAATATCAACAGTTTTATTATGATTTCTGTATTTTGTGTGTTCCCCTCTTTTTTAAGACTTTCGCTTTATAATCATACATTGTGAAACATGAGAGGTAAAAATGTCTTCTAATTTTCTTTTTAATTACCATGTGCTCTAAAAGGAACTTGAAGCTGGCCTAGAAGTTTATGGTGAGGGATTATAGGTTGCTTGGTTTGTGTTACACTCACATGGAAGCAAATGTTTATTGAATGCCTGAATTTACTCCTACAAATGTAGTTTGGAGTCCAAGTCCAAATTAAAGCATTGTCCATGAAGCATCTGTATATGTTATATTCCTGTTTTGTTTTCTTGTTTGTTTTTCTGACAGTTAATTTTTAAAGAGCAACTTTCACCCAAAAAACTGGGCTTCTTAAATGTAATAGAGCTTGTTGGAGCTCTTAGTGACATTCTCCATGTTGAGTTCAGGGAAGGAGAACAAGACTTGCTGGTGTTTGATGCTGATATGAAGCCTCTAGCCTCTGGTGAGTTGTATTACAGTATGATGCAAACCTGGTGTTTAATTATCTCTGTAAGGACAAGGAAAAGGAAAGCATCATTTAGGTAACAACCTTAATTGTAACCACATCAACCAAACAGATCACCTGTTAGCCTTGAAAATGTTTTGTATATAATGACCTCCTTCCTGATGATGTATGTTGTAATAATGCTGCTGCATTAAAATCTGAGTTTTTAAAGTTTGCTTTCTTCATTGTTTAGAGTTTTTAATAATTCTGAAGAAATACATTTCCTGAAATGATGCTCTCACGGGGAAACACTAGGTAGTTCAGTGGCTCTTAACCCAGTTGTTGAGCACTGAGCAGTCCATGTAATTCTTTTATGTAAGTACAGTATAGTCCATTTAACCAGTCTCCTATCAATGGACATGTAGAGAGTATCCCTTTTTTTGTATTATAAACTATACAGTGTTCAGTATCCTTGTGCCTACATCTTTGTATAGTTACTAGTGTATTTCTGTAGGAGCTGCTATGGTTTTATATATCTGGAATCCATTTTAGTGTGTCAACCTCTTATAATTGTCATAAACATATAAATTTGAACAAAATATGTGATTGGTTTGGGAATTCCCTAAAAAGTAAGAGATTGTATTATGGAATATTAAGTGGTTACATACATTGAGGTTCCATTGTACATTAGTAGTACAAGTAGTTATATTGTACATTAAGCAACAGTGACTGTTCATAGCTAGAGTTGAACAAGAAATAAATTGAAATCAGGATGTTGAAAAATAAAACCTTTCACCAAAGTTTAAAAAACCTTACCAGACTCCTCTTCCAACCTCCGCCCTCAACATAAATAATGTAAGATCTATTCCCATCTGGAACTTCCCTTGTGTCTCTCCATACTGAAAGGTCTGCAAAGACAGGTTCATATCTATCATTATCTGCCCAGTGCCTGACACATAGAATGTGCTTAGTAATAGTTGACAGATTATTTTAATAGATACACATGGGCTTCTTTATTGGTCATTTCAGATGGAGCTGTGTCATCAGTCAGAAATTCATTTTTAGTTCAACCAGATAAGAAAACAGAAGCCAAAGCTTGTGTGTCCAGTCCCCCTAGAAATTCACTGTCTACTGCTGTTATCAAGGAGACTACTTGGGATTGCCCTTCAAAAAACCATAAGGAACCAGAACAGAAGATTTTCAAGAAGCCTAATCTGGTGGTAAAACCTTTGCAGCTGGTGAGTATGGTTTGATGTCTGTCTTCATGTACTGGAGATTCAGCATTATGAAAAGTAACTGAATGAGTGTTTCTTTAGACAAAATTTCTGTTTGAGAAAAAGTCTTATTTCTGGAAATATGATTTCTTAGACAAGACCAGAACTTTGGTCTGAAGTCATCTTATATAGCATTTATTCTGGTTTTCAGCCTTTTATATAACTAGCTTTCCTTGAGTCTCATTTCAGAGTTTTCAGTTGGCTTTGAAGAGTTGACTATTGTGTGAGGATGACATTGCTTGACAGACATTGATTCTCTGTCCATGTGTTTCTGTAGGCTTGAAAACCCCTCAGGGCTTCAGAGGGAAGACCTGAGAAGCTTGGCTGTAACTGTATTCTCAGTACTGCTGCACGTTGCCCCTGCACCTAGCCTCAGTTGTGGGGTGCTTTTCTCTTTTATTTGATCTCCACACACACACTTCTCCGCTTTTGTGTTCTCATCTCCTGTTAGTTATTTTGTCATTATTAAGAAATGAGTTGCTTCCTCTTATTCCCTTTTGCCCTTTACACCTGGCTTCTTTCATGGAAGGAAAACATTTTATTTGGAGAGCCTGCTGTATTTTCTAGAGGATGATAGAAAAGCCTAAAGGAAAATAGTATATTTTAGAATGAAAGTGTTTGAGAAGCCCCATTTTTGGTTGGAAAAGTAGTCTGAAATTTAATCCATTCTTTAAAGTTGCCTTTGTTGGTAGGATTGGTTAGGATGAGGCTGTATCTTATTTAGGCTGTAACTTAGTTCACCCTAAGTATTTGAAGCACCATGTTTTCAGTTTTGTGCAGAGCAGTTGTGTGCGACACACTTTTAACTCTCTTTATGTAATATAAGACAGTACTTTTTGTACTTTAAGGTAGGTAAGGATCATCTTGGAAATTGTTTTAAAGGCATAACTGTGGGTCTCACTTCCAGATATTCTGAATCACTGAATCTGGGCTACAGCCTAAGAATTTTCATTTTTATAATTTGCCAGATGTTTCTAGTAAAGGTAACTCATGAAATATACTTTAAGAAACATTGTCAAAGTTTGACATGTTACTCAAAGATTTATAGTGGTTTCTTTGTTGTTGTTTTTAATTTGTAGCAAGTAGAAATTAACAAATCCCAGCTCAACTTGGCAGTGGCAAATCATGACATCCCACCAGATGCTGTGCGGGACAAGAAATTATGCAGACTGCCCCCATTAGATACCAGTACCCTCGTGGGTGTCTTTGTGGAGTATATCCTCTCTCCTAGTCAATTCTACATCCGAATCTACAGCAGGGATTCATCAGAGTTACTTGAGGACATGATGATTGAAATGCGGTAGGAATCTGTTATTTTCAATGTATTTTTCACGTACCTTGTTAAATCAGTTCTCAAACATTTTGGTCTCGGGTTTTAAAAATTAAGGACTCAGAAGAGCCTTTGCTTAGCGGTATTTATTGTACCAAAAATGAAACTGCGAAAATGTAAAATATTGTTTAAAAATCATGATAAGTTCATTTTTCTGAATATAATATTTTTATGGCAAATAGCTGTAGTTGGCTTACTAGAAGAAAGTTGTATTTCAGTATCTGTTTCTGTTTTTAATTTCTTGAGATACATTCTTTTGGTGAAAGTTTATGAAAACATCTGGCCTCAAATAGGTACATAGTTGGGAAAAGAGTATTTTAACAGCCTTTTCAGAAAATTGTGAATACTCTTTTGAAAGTATATGAAACGTTGACAAGTAGTGGTTTCTTAAGGTTAGATGTAATGTGGAATTTGAACTTTTCAAACTCTACTATGTTAAAATCCATTTTTTAACTTTGCACTTTGAATGGATCCAGTATTAGCTATATAATTGCAGGCTCCAGTGCAAACTTGAAATGCAAGACTTCTTGTTTTAAAATGAAGAATTTCAAAACAGCAGTAGCAGAGCATTATTAGAGTGAGCATTCAGTTCATTTCAGTCTCTCAGTCATATCTGACTCTTTGTGACCCCATGGACTGCAGCATGCCAGGCTTCTCTGTCCATTGCCAACTGCCAGAGCTTGCTCAAACTCAAATCCATTGACTTGGTGATGCCATCCAACCATCTCATCCTCTGTCACCCCCTTCTCCTCCTGCCCTCAGTCTTTCCTAGGATCAGGGCCTTTCCAGTGAATCAGTTCTTTGCATCAGGTGGCCAAAGTATTGGAACTTAAGCTTCAGCATCAGTCCTTCCAATGAGTATTCAGGACTGATTTCCTTTAGGATGGACTGGTTGGATCTCCTTGCTGTCCAAGGGACTCTCAAGAGTCTTCTCCAACACCACAGTTCAAAAGCATCAATTCTTTGGCACTCAGCTTTCTTTATGATCCAACTCTAACATCCATACATGACTACTAGAAAAACCACAGCTTTGACTAAATGGACCTTTGTCGGCAAGTGAAGTTGCTCAGTCGTCTCCAACTCTTGGCCACCCTGTGGACTGTAACCTACCAGGATCCTCTGTCCATGGGATTTTCCAGGCAAGAGTACTGGAGTGGGTTGCCATTTCTTTCTCCAGGGTATCTTCCCAACTCAGGGATCAAACCAGGGTCTCTCGCATTGCAGGCAGACACTTTACCGTCTGAGCCACCAGGGAAACCTTGCCGAAGGTTTGTCAGCAAACCTTTGTAATATTCTGCCTAGGTTGGTCATAGCTTTTCTTGCAAGGAGCAAGTGTCTTTTAATTTCGTGGCTGCAGTCACCATCTGCAGTGGTTTTGAAGCCCAAGAAAATAAAGTCTGACACTATTCCCACTGTTTCCCCATCTATTTGCCATGAAGTGATGGGACCAGATGCCATGATCTTAGTTTCCTGAATATTGAGCTTTAAGCCAACTTTTTCACTCTTCTCTTTCACTTTCATCAAGAGGCTCTTTAGTTCCTCTTCGCTTTCAGCCATAAGGGTGGTGTCATCTGCATATCTGAGGTTATTGATGTTTCTTCCGGCAATCCTGATTCCACCTTGTGCCTCATCTAGCCCTGCATTTCACATGATGTACTCTGCATGTAAGTTAAACAACCTGGGTGACAATATACAGCCTTGATGTACTCCTTTTCCAATTTGGAACCAGTCTGTTGTTCCATGTCCAGTTCTAATTGTTGCTTCTTGACCTGAATACAGATTTCTCCAGAGGCAGTTAAGGTGGCCTGGTATTCCCATCTCTTGAAGAATTTTCCACAGTTTGTTGTGATCCACACAGTCGAAGGCTTTGGAGTAGTCAGTAAAGTAGAAGTAGATGTTTTTCTGGAACTCTCTTGCTTTTTCTGTGATCCAATGGATGTTGGCAATTTGATCTCTGGTTCCTCTGCCTTTTCTAAATCCACCTGGAACATCTGGAAGTTCTTGGTTCATGTATTGTTGAAACCTAGCTTGGAGAATTTTGAGCATTGCTTTGCTAGCATGTGAGATGAGTGCAATTGTGCAGTAGTTTGAACATGCTTTGGCATTGCCTTTCTTTGGGATTGGGATGAAAACTGACTTTTTCCAGTCCCATGGCCACTGCTGCGTTTTCCTAATTTGCTGGCATACTGAATGCAGCACTTGCACAGCATCATCTTTTGGGACTTGAAATAGCTCAACTGGAATTCCATCACCTCCACTAGTTTTGTTGGTAGTGATGCTTCCTAAGGCCCACCTGACTTCGGACTCCAGGATGTCTGGCTCTAGGTGAGTGAACACACCATCATGATTATCTGGGTCATGAAGATCTTTTTTGTATAATACTTCAGTTTATTCTTGCCACCTCTTCTTAATATCTTCTGCTTCTGTTAGGTCCATACAGTTTCTGTCTTTTATTGTGTCCATCTTTGCATGAAATGTTCCCTTGGTATCTCTGATTTTCTTGAAGAGATCTCTGGTCTTTCCCATTCTATTGTTTTCCCCTATTTCTTTGCATGGATCACTCACTTTCTCAAGGCTTTCTTATCTCTCCTTGCTATTCTTTGGAACTCTGCATTCAAATGGACATATCTTCCCTTTTCTCCTTTGCCTTTAGCGTGTCTTCTCTTAGCTATTTGTAAGGCCTCCTCAGACAACATTTTTGCCTTTCTTTTTCTTGGGATCCTGTACAGTGTCACAAACCTCCGTCCGTAGTTCTTCAGGCACTCTTAACCATGAGATCTAATCCCTTGAGTGTGTTTGTGACTTTCCACTATATAAGTAAGCATAGAGACCTTCTAAGTGTAGACTCAATGGAACATCATGCATTGGTCTTTTGGAAAATACTGGTGCAGTGAGTTATATACGTCTTCCAAATGTGGATGTTTCATCACACATACATTTTTTAAAAATCACACTCATTAGTATTTCTGATATCATCAGGAGAGTATTATGTATTAGAAAGCTGTCAAGCTCATAGTGCTAGATGTAACATTTCGAAAATCCTAATTTTAATTGGAAAGGTTTGAATTTTATCATTGACAATAAATACTGTAAATATTTTCCTGGAAGTGACAAGCCCACTTCATTCTTGAGAAAGTGTGTGTCAAATACCCAAATCTGAATAAACATAGTTTCTTAGTGGACCTTTCAAGCAAAAATGGTGTTTAATAGTGTCTTATTCATCTTCCAACTAAAAACAATACTCCACACGCACGTACATACATACAGAACAGCTAGTTCAGTTCACAACTGAAATCTATAAGTGCTTTTCCTTAAGGCAATTTAGGAAGTATTTTACTTGTACTTCCCTTTTTGTTACAGAGAATATTGAAAAGATAGTCACTCTGTGTTTGAGATTTAATACACTTAATAATTTTTATTGCTTTATCATGGACATTCTTAAGTGAAATTAGCCTTTTTTTTTCCTTTAAAAAAATTTTAATTGGAATGCATGGCAGTGAAAAATGAATGACTGCTAGTACAGTTGAATTGGAGAAGGCGATGGCACCCCACTCCAGTACTCTTGCCTGGAATATCACATGGACGGAGGAGTCTGAAAGGCTGCAGTCCATGGGGTTGCTTGAGGGTCGGACACGACGGAACGACTTCACTTTCACTTTTCCCTTTCATGCATTGGAGAATCAAATGGCAACCCACTCCAGTGTTCTTGCCTGGAGAATCCCAGGGACGGGGGAGCCTGGTGGGCTGTCGTCTATTGGATCGCAGAGTCGGACACGACTGAAGCCGACTTAGCAGCAGCAGCAGTACAGTTGAATGCCACTGGTTTGATTCAGCAAAGGCACCTGGAGTTTTACCCTTTTGTAAAACTTTGTAAAAGCAAAGGCACCGTTGCTTTTATACCATCAATGCAAATGTTAACCCAGTGAAAAGGGCAGATAATTATTTTCATAATAATACAATATATTAAAATAGCTTTGATCTTATGAACTATTGAAAGTGTGTCAGGGTCCCAGGAATTTGTAAACTGCACTTAGAGAATTACCACTCTAAATTATCTTTTCTCTACTGAATAATGTCTTTTGTTAGTAAACACTGTATAAAATGTTTATGTTTTCATTCACTAGATTTATTCATGAGCAGCAATCTGATTTTTACATTAGTGTCACATATAAGAGTAATTTATTTTGTATCTCTCCAAAAGCATACTTTGTTTTTTCTAAGTTGACTGTATCACTATATTATATATATTATATATATCACTATATTATATACTGTATCCCTATATATATGTATGCTAAGAATACTTGGTATAATGTTACATAATGATCACTTAGTAAATTTCTATTTGAAAAAGTTTATTGGTAAAAAGAGAGGATTTGGACATGAAAAAGAAAATTAATTGGTATCATAATAAGCATTACCAAATCAGAAAAAGTGAGAATTTTTCTTTGCCTTTTGCCAAGACTTTCCTGCTCTTGATACATCAGTAAAAATGATCTTTAATTTTTTTCTTTTTCTATGGATTTCTTTTATGGAATTCTGCAGGCGCTGTTATTCTAATCAGTTGGTTTCTGATCGATATGCCATGCCAGAGTGTTTTATCCAGCCAGGACATCTCTGTTGTGTAAGGATTTCTGAGGATAAGTGGTGGTATCGGGTCATTATCCATCGAATTCTCGGGAAACAGGAAGTTGAAGTGTTCTATCCAGATTTTGGAAACATTGGAACTGTTCAGAAGTCTTCCCTGAGGTTCCTCAAGTGAGTTAATAAATTCATTAAGAACAATTTAGGTTTGAACCACAATGCTGGAGCTGTGGGGGAGTTAGGACCTCTCTTCCTTTTCTCCTGCCTCTCTCCTTTCTACTCCTTTCTTCGTAGTGCAGATTTGGCAAATGGTCATTTAGTTTCACAGTTAGATTACAATCTCGTGTGTTTTCTCTCACATGACTGTGAATCTGAATGGACCATGAGACTAAATTTCATTCTCTTATTAAGAAAATGATGCTTTGGGTCATGCTAAGTGTTGCATATATATATCATGAAGTTTGGATTGTTTCCACCTATATTTTAATTTGATGGTTTCAAAGACTGTTATGTTTTACAAATTTCTTTCTTAGACATTATTGTGAAGTGTTAAGACATTTCATTTAAAAATGCATGCATTAAATACTCTGAAATGGTGTGAAAAACTGAAATCAAGAAGTGGATAAGACTTGCACCACAGCTACTGAAGCCCATATGCCTGGAGCTCGTGCTTTACAACAAGAGAAGCCACCTCAGTGAGAAGCCCGCGGGCTGCAGTGAAGAGTAGCCACCACCTGCTGCAACTAGAGAAAGCCCACACGCAGCAAGAAGATCTAGCGCAGCCAAAAATGCATAATTTTTTTTAAAGAAAGGGATAAGAGATTCCATAAACTGCAGTTTTAAAATATGATTAAATATTCATGTATCTGTCTGTTGCAGGTGCTGCTACACAAAGCTTCCTGCTCAGGCTATCCCTTGTTCTTTGGCATGGGTGAGACCAGTAGAGGTATGTTTGTTTGTTTCCCATTTAATAAGCAAACATTTGATGCCAAGATCTTCTAAGTTCTCTGGATAAAAAAATAAAACATGAAAAAGAAAGTCATTGTAGACAGTATGGGAGAAAGGCATGTAGACAAAAATAATTGTACTGTGTCAGATTTCCTAGGGAATTTTATAGTGTATGATAGAAATACAGAAGGAACAGCCCTCGTTTCTGTTCAACGTAATCAGAGACAGTGTCTTAAAAGAGGTGACATTTGCATGAAATTTTGAAGGAAGATTAGCATCATAACTGAACAAACAAGAAAGGCATTCCAGGCAAAGGAAGAGTAGCATGAAATATCTCAAATTTGAGGAATTTTAAGTGGTTCTATTTGGCTATGTAATAGAGGATGAGCTGCAGTTGCTGCCGCTGCTACTAAGCCGCTTCAGTCGTGTCTGACTCTGTGCGGCCCCATAGACGGCAGCCTACCAGGCTCCCCCGTCCCTGGGATTCTCCAGGCAAGAACACTGGAGTGGGTTGCCATTTCCGTCTCCAATGCAGGAAAGTGAAAGTGAATTCGCTCAGTCGTGTCCGACTCTTAGCGACCCCAGGGACTGCAGCCCACCAGGCTCCTCCGTCCATGGGATTTTCCAGGCAAGAGTACTGGAGTGGGGTGCTGCAGTTGGTGCATGGCAAATGATGTCAGAGAAATAGGAGGCTAAGGTGGAGACCTGCAGCCATGTGCAGGAGTCTGGACATTGTCCTTTATTTTTAAAAAACGTTTTATTTTGTATTGGCGTATAGCTAGTTAACAAACAATGTTGTGATAGATCAGATGGACAGCAAAGGGATTCAGCCATACATATACATGTATCCATTCTCTCCCAAACTCCCGTCCCATCCAGGCTACCACATAACATTGAACAGAGTTCAATTATCTTAGGTTAGGTTGGATATCTGTTTTAAATATAGCAGTGTGTACATGCTGGATGCTGTCCTTTAGTTTCTGGGGAGCAACTAAAGAGAACTGCCACAAGCAGAAATAAATTTTTTAAAGAATTCTCTAGTGACATTGTTGTAGAAGATGTTTGGCATGGGATGGAACAGGAGCCATTTTCATCCATATAGATACATATAGTTGTGCAGTTGTAATTATGCACCTAATTTTGTTTTTTTTTCCCCCTCAGAACTCTTAATTATACATACTGTACACATTTATTATCCCATATTGGTCTGTTTAAATAACTTAGCAGTAGCTTCCATTTGTGTTGTTGTTCAGTTGCTAAGTTGTGCCTCACTCTCCTAAGCAGGGCCTCACTGCTCCTCACTGCAGCACACCAGGCTTCCCTGTCTTTCTCTGTCTCCCAGAGTGTGCTCAGATTCATGTCCATTGAGTCGGTGATGCTATTTAACCATTTCATCCTCTGCCACCCTCTTCTCCTTTTGCCTTCAATATAGTATTAGAACCATCTGCTAATGAAATTGAAGTTTACAAATTTACTCTTTAGGAAACAAAACTATATTATTGAGGTAACATTGAGTTATAACATTATGTTTCATATGTACAACATTGTATTTCCACTTCTGTGTACATATATCCTACCACATACTCACTACCAAAAGTTTGTTTTCCATCAGATGACCCCACCCCCTTTACCCATTTTTGCGCACCCCCTTCCTTCCCCTCTGATAACCAGTACTCTGTTCTCCATATGTACATATTTGTGTGTTTGGTTTGTTCATTATTTTTTGTTTGTTTGTCTAATAGTTTTTAAATACAAGAGTGAAATCATGTGATATATGTCTTTCTCCATCTGACTTACTTTACTTAGCATAAAATGGTCAAGTTCAATCCATGTTGTTGCAAATGGTAAGGTAACATCTTTTTTTTTTTTTAATAGCTGAGCAGTGTTCCATTATATTTATATACCGCATCTTCTTTATTCTTCTGTTGATGGGCACTTCACTTGATTTATATCTTGGCTATTTAAATAATGCCAAAGAACGTGAAGGTGCAGATATATTTTCAGATTAGTGTTTTCATATTCTTTGGATAAATACCCAGAAGTGAGATAGCTGGATCATATAGTAGTTCTGTTCTTAAGTTTTTGAGGAATCTCCATACTGTCTCTGTCTATCCACCAATTTACATTCTCACCAGTACTGTATATGAGAGTTCCCTTTTCTCCACACCATTGCCAACACTTCTATTTCTTACCTTTTTGATAATCACCATTCTTACAGGTGTAAGGTGCTGTCAAATTGTGGGTTTAATTTGCATTTCCATGATAATTAGTGCTGTTAAGCATCTTTCCATGTACCTGTTGGCCATTTGTGTATTGTCTTTGGAAAACGTCACTTCAATTTCTTTACCCATTTTCAAACCAGACTATTTTTGTTATTGTTGAGTTGTATGAGTTCTTTATATGTTTTGGATAAACCTCTAATCAGATATATCATTAGCAAAAATCTTTCTTCTCCTATTTGGTAGACAGTCTTGTTATATTGCTAGTTTCCTTTGCTGTGCAAAAGCTTTTTAGCTTGGTATAGTCCCTTTTATTTATTTTTGCTTTTGTTTTCCTTGCCTGTGGAGACATATCTAAGGAGATATTACTAAGACCAACGTCAAAGAGCATACTGCCTGTGTTTTCTTCTAGGAGCTTTATTTAGTCTCAGGTCTCACATTTAGTCTTGGGCTTCCCTGATAGCTCAGTTGATAAAGAATCTGCCTGCAATGCGGGAGACCTGGGTGTGATCCCTGGGTTGGGAAGATCCCCTGGAGAAGGGAAAGACTACCCACTCCAGCACTCTGGCCTGGAGAATTCCAGAACTATATAGTCCATAGGGTCACAAAGAGTCGGACACTACTGAGTGACTTTCACTTACGTTTACATCTTTAGCCATTTTGAGTTAATTTGTGTGTATGGTGTGAGATGGTGGTCTGTGCTCTAGTTGCAGTATGTGGGCTTCTCGTTGCTTGGCTTCTCTTGTTGCGGAGCCTGGGCTCTAGGGTGCACAGGCTGCAGTGGCTGCAGCATGAAGGCTCAGTAGTTGTGACCCACAGACTTAGTTGCCCTTGCAGCATGTGGGATTTTCCAGGACAAGGGATCAAATCCATGTCCCCAGCATTGGCAGGTGGATTATTAACCAGTGGACTACCAACAAAGTCCTGTTTGTTTCTTTCTTTTTTTCTTTTTTAGCGTTTCAATCTCTTTGGTGAAATATTCCTTCTGTTCATTAATTTTATTCATGAGCTCATTAACCTACCTTTCTCACTGCTCATTGAATTTCTTCACAACAGCTATTTTGAATTCTTTAACAGTTAAATTGAAGTATTCCATGACTTTGGTTTCTGGAGAATTGTCATTGTCTTTTTGTGATACAGTGTCGCTGTGAGTCTTGGTGGTGTTTGATGAAGTGTTCCTGAGCTGGTTTTGAATGAGAGTAGGATTTCGGTTTCCTCCAGTAGGTGGCGCAATCATTTAAGTTTTTGGTTTTTTTACCTGAGCTGCCTCTGGTAGTCAGACACGACTGAGCAACTTTACTTTTACTTTTCACTTTCATGCATTGGAGAAGGAAATGGCAACCCACTGCAGTGCTCTTGCCTGGAGACTCCCAGGGACTGGGGAGCCTGGTGGGCTGCCGTCTATGGGGTCGCACAGAGTCGGACACGACTGAAGCGACTTAGCAGCAGCAGCAGCAGCCTCTGGTTGTATTTGAGAGTTGGCACTTTCCAGCCTCCACCTTCCCTGTAAGAGGTGTGGCTCCATGCATTGTTTGTCACTGCTTTTTGTGCCAGGGTCTTTGCTGACTTGCTTCTGCCATAGCTGCTGTTGTCATCTGGATTGTGGGCTCTTCCCTTGTGTCAGGGCTCCTCTTGAGACACAGGACCTGCTGTGGGGAGAGGTGATGAAGGGGGTGCAGGTGGGGTAGTGGGCTTCTCAGATGCTGGAGGGACAGGGTCCCAGGCCCCGCTGCCGCTCCCGCCTGCAGCCGTGGGTGCCAGGAGCGGTCAGGTGGCCACAGTTGCGTGCACCGCCTTCCTTGTGGCTCCCAGGTTCTCTGCAGCTGTGTGTTCACTACCTCACCCAGAGGGCCAGGACTGCCAGCATGGACTCTGCAGTTCCCCCGCTTCTCTGTGCATTTCAGTCCATCTCCCTTTGGGTGTGCAGATGTGTGGAATTCTGCAGTGCCCTGTTGTGCTGGGCAGAAGTACGTTTTTTGAGTTGTGGCCGTTTCACTGGATATAGATTGAAGGAGCGAGGCAAAGGTAGTCTTTACTACTCTACCATGTTTCTGAAGTCTGAAAACCATGTTCTTCAGTTTTAATATGTTTATTTGTCGATTTATTCTTATTTATCCTACTTTGTGGTTGATTGGAATTTTTATCTGTGCATTGTTACTTTTCGTTAAATCTGTCTAATTCTTAGCCATTGTCTCCTCAGTTACTGTCTTTTCCCTATATTCATATTTATAGCCCCCCTTCTGTTTCTCTCTTTTTGTAGAACCATAATTAAAAATATGTTAAACCTTCTCACTTTACCTGCCATATCTTTTAACCTCTGTTCTGTAATCTATATACATTTCTGTCTTCGGTGTTGCATTCTGGGTAATTTTTCTAAATTATCTTCCACTTTACTAATTTTTTAGAAATTTATTTTTTAATTGAAGGATAATTGCTTTACAGAATTTTGTTGTTTTCTGTCATACATCAAAATGAATCAGCCATAGTTGTTTATTTTTTATTTCTACCTAATCTGTTATTGAATACACCTATTAGGGTTTTGGGAGAAGGTAATGGCACCCCACTCCAGTACTCTTGCCTGGAAAATCCCATGGACAGAAGAGCCTGGTAGGCTGTAGTTCCATGGGGTCGCTAAAAGTCAGACACGACTGAGCGACTTCACTTTCACTTTTCACTTTCCTGCATTGGAGAAGGAAATGGCAACCCACTCCAGTGTTCTGGCCTGGAGAGTCCCAGGGACGGGGGAGCCTGGTGGGCTGCCGTCTGTGGGGCCGCACAGAGTTGGACATGACTGAAGCAACTTAGCAGCAGCAGCGTTAGGGTTTTGAGACTTCCCTGGTGGCTCAGACGGTAAAGCATCTCTTTACAATGTGGGAGACCAGGGTTCAATCCCTGGATTGGGAAGATCTCCTAGAGAAGGAAATGGCAACCCACTCCAGTATTCTTGCCTGGAAAATCCCATAGACGGAGGAGCCTGGTAGGCCACAGTCCATGGGGTCGCAAAGAGTCGGACATGACTGAGCGACTTCATTTTCACTTTCATTAGGGTTTTACTTTTGGTTATTATTACTCTATTTTTACTTTCTAATTTCTAACTCTAATATTATTATTATTATATTTTTACTTTCTAAAAGTTCTCTTGATTCTTTAATTCTGCTAGATCGATTTTTAATAGATTGCAGATCTCTGCAGAAGCTTTCAAGTTAATTTCATTTTTTGTTTGTTTTTACGTGTAGTAAGTTTAGTTGTTTTGTAATTCATCTGGAAATTCAGATATCTAAAGTTTCTGAGGTTTTGTATTAGTTATATTGTATTTGTGATTTGTTGTCTCTTTATATACTTTTATCTTTGCCTATGTCCTGCTCATTGACTTTTAAAACATTTTTTGTAAAATTGGTTGGAATATAGATTGAGTTTGCCTGCCTCCAGAAAGATTTGCATTCTCTTCTGCCACGCACCTAGCAGTCTAGAACCATGTTAATCCAGATGAACAACGTGAAGATTTGTGTACCACCCAATTGGTGTGAAAATTGAGCTGCAAATCCATGTGAAGGCTAATTTATTTCTTTTTTTGCCTTATTCTGAGCATGTATCCCTAGGGACTCAACTTAATAAACTCCTCTCCACTCCCTATCATGGGTGGATACTGGCTTGAATTTCTGTCCTCTGACCTGTAACATCATTGAAACCGAAGTTCAGATTAGCCTGGATTAGCAGATAACCTTAAGACGAAAATAGTTCCCACTTTCCCTTTAATTCTGATCTGGTAATTTGTTACTCTTTTGTTCGTTCTCTGACGCTTTTTTGGACATGTTTTTAAAATATTTTATCTAAAATTTTTAGTTTCTTTGGGAGGGTTGGTCCAATAATCTAACTCAATCATTTCCAAACATGGAATTTTTTCATCACATTAAGATAAGTTTTCCCCATAATCCCATTTTCATCATTTTTCCTTTATTCTACCTTTTCTCATCCCCAAATCATAAATATCCTCAAATGTGTTATTCTGTTTTCATGGTTTGATTTTTCCACTAAAATCTTTAGTTCATTAGGAATTCACTTGTATTTGTGGTTTGGTTTTTATAATTGATGTTTGAATCTGTCATCTGAATCTCACATCTTGATTGTATTTCAGGAACATTGGACATCCAGAGCTGTTTTGCAGTTCCAGAAGTTGTGTGGCTTGAAGCCATTAGTAGGGGTAGTGGATGAATATGTAGATGGGATCCTGAACATTTTCCTGTGTGACACGTCCTCAAATGAAGATGTCTATTTCCACCATGTTTTGAGGACAGAGGGTCATGCTATTGTATGCCGAGAAAATGTCCCTTCTAAGGTGGAACAGTCTGAATGTATTTTGTAATGTATTTTGTTTAATCTCAACCCTTCAAGGTATAAGAGAATTTAATACAGAAGGTTATTTGATTCTTTAAGAGACATCTGTGAGGTGCCTGGCTTACTGAGTGCACAGCACTTTCTTAATTTTCACATGACCACAGAAAATTACATTTGGCTTATTGTCCTTTAGAATGTGAGTGCTTTTATTTTAAATAATGGAGGATTCTGTCTTACTCCCAAGTATTTAATTCTCTGAAGTTTTCTTAGAGAAGAGCAACACTCTTATTTTCAAATTGATAACAGTGTCTACATCAACATTAATATTGGTGTTGATCATTTTTGTGGCTAGCAAGCACTATCAGTATGGGAAAAATTCTATTAAATTTTAGAAGATAATACATTTCCACAACATTTGAGGATTATGAAGTGCTGTTTCCATTTTTTTCTGAGAAACTAAACTCTTCCTCCTCCTTTTTCTTATCCTAGGGTTTCAGAGACCTCAACCCTTTAGCTTTATACACTAAATCCAGTGTGACGCCTGAGGACATTGTCCTGAAAGAGCTGGGCTATCATTCCCAGCAGCACTATTTTAATGAAGACCGAGAGATCAGTCCACAATCAAAAGAGAGTGACTTATATACCCTGGTAAGAGGCTTTTGCAAATACTGTCATATTCTTTTTATTATTGTTAATATTTAATGAGTGCTTACTGTATGCCAGACACTATAAAAGGCACTTTTAATATATTATTTAATACTCATAAAATGCTTGTGAGGTAGTGCTTAGTTGCTCAGTCTTGTCCAACTCTTTGCAACCCCATGGACTGTATCCCACCAGGCTCCTCTGTCCATGCAGATTCTCCAGGTGGGAATACTGAAGTGGGTTGCCATGGCCTCTTCCAAGGGATCTTTCCAACCCACGGATCAAACCCAGGTCTCCCGCATTGCAGGTGGATTCTTTACCATCTGAGCCACCACAGAAGCCCAAGAATAGTGGAGTGGGTAGCCTATCTCTTCTCCAGAGGATCTTCCCGACCCAGGAATTGAACCAGGGTCACCTGCATTGCAGGCGGATTCTTTACCAGCTGAGCTACCAGGAAGTTGTAGTGACTATAATTAACCTTATTTTAGCAATGAGGAAACTGAGGCATTTGCAAACCTGGGGAAGTTTGGAAACCACACAGTAATCTCAACAGTTACCTTGTCTCTCATCATTTGCTGGTTTAAACCTTCATTTCAGCCATGCTTTTTCCTGCATAATTTCTCTCATATGCTGAATTCTGCTGCCACCTTGGTGCAGTTGTGACCTTACCTGCATGGATCCAAATGCTATTTTTTCTTCCCTCTACACACTTCAGATGTTTCTTAAAGTGTTCTCATTTCTAACTTTTTCTGTAAACCTTGTGGCAACTCCTACCCACAGTAATAACAATAATATTGTTATGTATTATTCCATACCACAGTTCAGTTGCTCAGTTGTGTCCAACTCTTTGCAACCCCATGGACTGCAGCACCCCAGGCTTTCCTGTCCATCACCAACTCCCAGAGTTTGCGGAAACTCATGTCCATTGAGTCAGTGATGCCACCCAACCATCTCATCCTCTGTCGTCCACTTCTCCTCCTGCCTTTGATCTTTCCCAGCATCAGGGTCTTTTCAGTTCTTCGCATCAGGTGGCCAAAGTATTGGAGTTTCAGCTTCAGCATCAGTCCTTTCAATGAATATTCAGGACTGATCTCCTTTAGGATGGACTGGTTGGATCTCCTTGCAGTTCAAGGGACTCTCAAGAGTCTTCTTCAACACCACAGTTCAAAAGCATAGTTCTTGGGCACTCATCTTTCTTTATGATCCAACTCTCACATCCATACATGACTACTGGAAAAACCATACCTTTGACTAGACGGACCTTTGTTGGCAAAGTCTCTGCTTTTTAATATGCTGTCTAGATTGGTCATAGCTTTTCTTCCAAGGAGCAAGTGTCTTTGAATTTCATGGCTGCAGTCCCCATCTGCAGTGATTTTGGAGCCCCCCAGAATAAAGTCTCTCACTGTTTCCACTGTTTCCCCATCTATTTGCCATGAAGTGATGGGACCAGATGCCAGGATCTTAGTTTTATGAATGTGGAGTTTTAAGCCAAACTTTTCACTCTCCTTTCACTTTTATCAAGGGGCTCTTTAGTTCTTCTTCACTTTCTGTCATAAATGTAGTGTCATCTGCATATCTGAGGTTATTGATAGTTCTCCTGGAAATCTTTATTCCAGCTTGTGCTTCTTCCAGTCCAGCATTTCTCATCATGTACTCTGCATATAAGTTAAATAAGCAGGGTGACAGTATACAGCCTGGACGAACTCCTTTCCTGATTTGAAACCAGTCTGTTGTTCCATGTCCAGTTCTAACTGTTGCTTGTTGACCTGCATACACATATCTCAGGAGGCAGGTCAGGTGGTCTGGTATTCCCATCTCTTTTCAGAATTTTCCACAGTTTGTTGTGATCCACACAGTCAGAGGCTTTGGCATAGTCAATAAAGCAGAAGTAGATGTTTTTCTGGAACTCTCTTGCTTTTTCGATGATCCAATGGATGTTAGCAATTTGATCTCTGGTTCTTCTGCCTTTTCTAAAACCAGCTTGAACATCTGGAAGTTCACGGTTCACATACTGTTGAAGCCTAGCTTGGAGAATTTTGAGCATTACTTTGCTAGCATGTGAGATGAGTGCAATTGTGCCGTGGTTTGAGCATTCTTTGGCATTGCCTTTCTTTGGGATTGGGATGAAAACTGACCTTTTCCAGTCCTGTGGCCACTGCTGAGTTTTCCAAATTTGCTGGCATATTGAATGCAGCACTTTCACAGCATCATCTTTCAGGATTTGAAATAGCTCAACTGGAATTCCATCACCTCCACTAGCTTTGTTGGTAGTGATGCTTCCTAAGGCCCGCCTGACTTCAGACTCTAGGATGTCTGACTCTAGGTGAGTGATCACACCATCGTGATAAAAAGGTAACAGGGACACGTACTGTACTTGTGCTGTGTGGCAGGCGCTGTTTCAGTCCTTGCACGTACTAGTTAATTAATCTTCACAACCACTTTACCAGGTTATTTCTTTAAGATCCCCATTTTAGATATATGTAAAGTGATGCACATTAGTAAGTAATAAGTTAAATGACTTTTCAACAAATGAGCAAATAAATAGACATGTCTTCAAAGTCTCTCATAGTCCTCATGGCAATAAGTACTGAGCTAAAAATACAGGTTGGGCTCAGTTTGAGAGTCCCCAAATTTATTTTTTCTGGACATAACAAAGCTTTATTCTTTGAATAAAATATGAACATATTTTTTTGTAAGTATGTTTTATATATATGACTTCTTAAATTATAGGGATAATGTTGTTTTGTTAGTGGACTTGCATTATTAGAAAAGATAAAAAGGAAAGGCTATTTTGCTGTACACCTGAAACTAACACAACATTGTAAATCAATTATATTTCAGTAAAACTGTTTTTCCAAAAGACCATTTGACTATTGGGAGATTAACCTACTCTGAAAAATGTGTATGAATGTTTATTGCTGCATGTTTAAAGCAGTATCAACATTTTAGATTTCATTTTAGTTTAAAGCTAGTTAAAATTAATTGGACTTGTTTAACCTGTAAAACTTTCTGAAATCTGAATTTTTGTTAATTCTTATTACTTGATTAGAACAGTTATGTTTCCTGACTCTTAACTACTGAATTGAATTTTCAGCCTTAAAAGTTTTTAGAATATCTTATCATCACTGTGTTGATGTCTTTAAATAATCATAGTTCAGTCCTAAAAATGAAATAAGGACATCTTTTCTGCAGAGAGATAAGGCCTAAAGCTTCTCTCTTGTACCCCAGCCTGTATTTTAACATGCTATATACACGCATAAACCTACCTCTATACACCTTGTTGTTGTTCAGTCACCAAGTCGTATCCAATTCTTTTGTGACCCCATGGACTATAGCCCACCAGGCTCCTCTGTCCATGGGATTCTCCATGCAAGAATTCTGGAGTGGGTTGCCATTTCTTTCTCCAGGGGATCTTCCCAACCCAGGGATCAAACCCACGTCTCCTGCATTGGCAGACAGATTCTTTACCGCTGAGCCAGCAGGGAAGCCCCTCTACACACCTGATTCCCTCTAATCCTTGCTTTTCTTTTAGGCATCCTAACAGTTTGATTTATCTCCTTTATTACATGTTCTCAGACATCTTCCTTCTCCAGTATTATTTTGGGCAGTGTGACATCTCTGTGTTGGCTCTACACTGAGGGCTGTGCTGTGATTATCTGATTGTGTATCTTCATGCTATATTTGAGTTCTTTTAGAGCTGGGCCCCTGTTGCATTCATCTTTATACCCACAGAGCTACCCTGTACACATTACATAATATGTACTCAATATTGTTAACCTCTGCGTGCGTCCTCAGTCGTGTCTAACTCTTTGCGACCCAATGAACTGTAGCCACAGGCTTCTCTGTCCATGGGATTCTCCAGGAAAAAATACTGGAGTGGCTTACCATTTCCTCCTCCAGGGGATCTTCCTGACCCTGGGTTGAACCCATGTCTCTTATGTCTCCTGCATTGGCAGGCAGATTCTTTACCACTGCACCACCTGGGAAGCCCTTGGCCTGAACTAATTTAATGGGATGGGAATACCTAGGGTCAGTGCATAAAGTTAGAAAATAATGTTGCATATACATGAACCGTAGTGAAAAATTGCCCCCAGAATTTATAGGTGTGTAAATTTTGGAAACAGCATTACTATAGAAAATAAAATAATTTCTCTTTCTTATCTACTAGCAAGATATTAATGATGAAAAGACTTTCAGTCACCTTGGATCAGTCACCTCAGAGGAGCCATTAAAGGATTCTAAATTAAATTCTTTGAAAATACAAGATAAGAGCTATGAAGAAGATCCAAAGTGGTCCATCCCAGAGCTAAAGGATCTGAAAGAAGAAAATGAGGTAGGAGAAGGGGATATAGCTTTTTAAAAATGTAATTAATAAATTAATAAGTGAAGGAGACTGAAGTAAAATAGCTCTTTATGCCCTATTCATTGTGGTGCCATCAGAGCATCTCCCACAGATGAATTGCAAATTCTTCAGTGATGACCAAGACCAAAGTTTCAGCAATGTAGCCTCAATGACAAAAAAGAAAAGCCCATATCTGACTTCTGGGCAATTTTGAAGAATTATACAGTGATGTAGAAAGTAGTATTGAGAAATAGTATTAGGAAGACCCATCAAGAAAAATGTTTGACAGCTCTCTTCAGAGGACATATTTTTAATCAAATGTCCATGGGCTCACAGCTTTTTTCTTTTAAAAAACAAACAAACAAACAAACAAAAACAGCCAAATGTTTATGTACACACAGCTTAGAGTTCCCCATAACCCCTTCCCCTTCATTTCCTATTTCACAGAGCAACGATTTTCATTTAACGTCTTCCTTTGGAATATGTCTCTATTTCTTTCATTAAATTGCATCCTTATATTGTTATTGCCTTATTTTTCAGTTTTAAGCATGTATGGCCTTCCCAGCATGAGAGATGAAGGTTTAGTTCTGTTTCATCTCTTGTCCCCCACCCCAGACAAAAATACCCTGTCTGTTCTCTCATCATCTTACTAATATATCGAACTTTCCATTAGATCACCATTCATTCAATATTTTGTTATTGTGACTCTGTAAATGCTATATACAGTCAAATAATATGTGATGTCAAGTTTTCCTTTCCTGCATAACTTGTATTTTCTCTGGTGTTAATACTTCTTTCCAAGTGAATATACAGTAAACAATTGACTTTGTACTCAGAGTACTGTCCTATCAATTTTAATACATGTATAGATTTATGTAACCACCACCATAGTCAGGATGCAGAATGGTTCCATCATCTGAAAAAACTCCCTAATGCTACTCCTTTATAATCACATCTCCCCAAATCCCTAATCCCCTAGCAAGCATTTATGTTTCCCGTCACCATAATTTTACCTTTTCAGGACTGTCAATTAAGTGGAATCATGTGATATGTAACTTCCCAATAGAAGCGTCTTTGATTCAGCATAGTACCTTCATTTAAATCATTGCATGTACCAGGAGTTCATTTCTGTTGATGATGAGTAGTATGGTATGGATGTACCACAGTTTGTATATCCATGCATCCATTGAAGACATTATGGTTATTTAATGTATGAATTGATCTTCTGTATTTTGGTATGAATAGATCTTTTATAAATATTCATGTATAGGCATTTTAATAAACGTAATCAAGAGTTGGATTGCTGGCTCATGTGGTAAATGTATGCCAGATTTTTCCAGACTGGCTCTACCGTTTTGTATTCCTGCCAGCAGTATATGAGTTCCAGTTGCTCCATATCTTATGAGCACTTGATATTGTCAGGAATTTTTAACCATTTTCATAGGTGTGCAGTAGTAGTATCACAGTGTGGTTTTAATCTGCATTTCCCTAATGACTGTGATATTGACCATCTTATCAGTGCTCATTTGCCATCCATGTGTATTTCTTGGTGAAATGCCTGTTAAAGTCTTTTGCCCATTTTTTGAATGATTGAATGAGTTGTTTGTTTTCTTACTTTTGGGTTTTGAGTATTCTTTATATGTTCTGGATAGCCCTTTGTCAGATTTGTGATTTTCAAATATTTTCTCCCACTTGTAGCTTCATTCTCTTAATGGTATCTTTCATATAGGAAAGGTTTTTAATCTTGAAAAAGTACATCAGTTTTTTTTTTTTCTTTTATGTACTGTGTTTCAAAACATTTTGATTTAATTTTAGTATAAGGGGTGAGATTTAGGTTAAGGTTATTGGTTTTAGTGCTATTTGTTGGAAAGACTATGCTTTTTTTTTTTTTTAGACTATGCTTTCTCTATTGAATTTTAAAATATTTTTTGATGTCATATCTTACATCTTTTTGTTTTAGGAATCTCTTAACTACTTATTGTAGATACAGACAATTTTACTTTCAACTTTCCTACTAGCTTTATAAGTAGTTGATCTGTTACCTTTACCATATGTTTGCTTTTACACATTGAGATTTTTCCTATAATTTTTATATGTCTAGTTGTGATCTTTTCTGCTTTAAGAAGTCACTTTAACATTTCTTGTAAAACTGATGCTGAACCCTTGTAGACTTTTTGATAATGGCCATTCTGACGAGTGTGATGCCTCACTGTAGTTTTGATTTGCGTTTCTCTAATAATGAGCAACGTTGAACATCTTTTCATGTGTTCATTAGCCATATGTCTTGTCTTTTTTGGAGAAATGTCTGTTTAGGTCTTCTGCCCACTTTTTGATGGGGTTGTTTGTTTTTCTGGTATTGAGCCTCATGAGCTGACATTAAATGAGTGGCTCTTGTTTTCATTCTCACTTTATACCCTCAATTCTAAAAAAACTTCATAGGAGTAGTTCCTAAATTTTTGCAGTATTTATGGTATAAGTTTGGGTTGCTTCTCAGATTTTCCTCCTAAAAGCTCAGGATTCCACTTTCTCAGGACTACTTAATAAGTTGTCCCTTGTCTGATTTCCTGTATCCAGAACATAGGTGATGTTTTCCCCTCTTATTTCTCTTTGACTGTAAGTTTATACCTTGAATCTATTTTATTTTGGTGCTGTGTCAGAAGGGGAGAACGTAATGAATTGTATATTGAAACTGCCATCTTTATCCAGAGTCAGGAAAAATTGTAAACCTAAATTTCAAAATGTATTCATATAGGAACAATAAATTAAAGTTTTTCTAATTAATTAAATTAATTAATTAATTTAGTTTTTCTAAATTAAATTTTTTTTCTCATCACTTAGGATGAGATCCCCACTGGAATGCCATACCTGGAGTCAGTAACCATAGGTGATGATATTTGGGATGAGAACTGGTTACCTTTGCAGGCTAAAATGGGAAAAGAAAGTGATGCTGCCTCCCACTTATTTACCTCAAGCCTTGGTGGAAAGAAACCATATCCATCATGTAAAGAAATACCACAGAAGGTTAGATCCTTGGGAAAACATAAAGAAAAATTACTGAAAAAGGAACTGTCAATGTAATTGTCCAAGCCTCAGAAAAGCTGTACATACTGCATTTCATGTGGATTTCTCAGACAGTGATTCAGAAGAATGCATTTCCTGGCCCCTCCCTCCCTGCAAAGAAGACGGTGTTAGGGATGGAGACAGGATGAAATGGCAGAATAAACTGGACATATTGTGTCTATCTACCCTATCAGTTATTATGATTTTTGTTTTATTGTTGGCACCTAGTCAAGGTCTTAGAAACTAGAAATAGAGTGTTTTCCCTAATTTAATTTTTGTTGCGCTAACCTTATAATGTCTGAATCTGAGTGTATGTACTAATATTGGACCCTACAATTTGGCAAAACTAATACAATTATGTAAAGTTTAAAATTAAAATTAAATTAAAAATAAATAAATAAATTTTAATTAATTTCCCATTGGCTACCAGGAAGAAGATACATCAACACTTAAGTTTCTGCTTGTTATTTGTGCCATTTTAATACTGAATGATTATAAAAATCATCTAGCCATGAAAAATGTATTCAAGATGATACTGCAAACAGCACCATACTTATTTTTATGAGATCTGTGTATTCAGAGGAATTCAGTGTGTTGGGTATGGACCAGTAAAGCAAGAGGGAAAACTCACATTGATATTAGAAAGTTAATATCTTTTCTTGTTCAGTTAGTATACACTACCTCCTTGCCTTTACCTTGCCCAGGTTATCCTCCATAGGAATCACGTGGCACTGTATCTCCGTTTAGTGTTGCAGTATTTTTTTTTCTCTGTAGGATTGGTGTTTTTCTACACCCAAAGATATATGGGATGATTCATGGCAGCCTTCAGGCCTTGTGAATGGAATGAAAGTAGAAGTTCAAATACCAGAAGGACTGGGTGCTCAGGAAAAACATATTGACACCACCAGGATTCAAAAGGTAAGTGTCTAATAAGTATTACTGTGACAAGTTTTTTATGAGGAAGTGCTTTCAGTTTTAGAAGGTGAGATTCTGGTGAATGATCCCTCTCTCAGCATTTGGTAGACTACATATATGTAAAAATGTATGTTTATTTAAAAATTAATTTCAGTTATCTTACTGTAGTTATTCATCTCTCCAGAAGAAAATTCTGAGCCTAGAATTAGAAGATTGATTAAACATTAGGGATAGAGAAAAACAAGTATTTTCACTTAGCCATACATTTTAAGTTCTGTATCTGCCCAATCATCTAGGCTGGTTTTTTCTTTTTTGTTGCCTTAGTGGAAAGCACTAACCCTGGAATAAAATCCATTTGTTTTGTGTTTCTCAAATATTTTATGAGCATCCTGAAAATAGAAGGACAACTTGTGTGAATCATGAAATTTGGCTAATGGTCTCTGTACTTTTGTGCAGTACACTGAAAATGAAGGACTTCATGTCTAGAGTTGTTAAAAAAGCAGAGTGGTGGACGATGAACCTTCTAAGTGATGTATTTTCTGCAGAATGTGATTACTTTGCATGAGATTATTGATAAAGTATGCTGTATTACATAAAACAGTCTGTTCTGTAAATGTAGGTTTCTTAAAGCACAGATTTAGTTTTAAGATAAAGTTTTCTGTTTTGTTTATCCATGCATCAGCTGATGAACATTTGAGTTGTTTCTGCTTTTCTGCTATTATGAATAATGCTGCTGTGACGTGTGTATGTGTTTCTACGTGGATGTATGTTTTCAGTTTTCTTAGGTATATACCCGAGAGTTGAATTACTAGGTTCTGTGGTAATAAATCTAGGCTCACTCCCCCCACCCCCAGTGGCTCAGCAGTAAAGAATACACCTGCAGTGTAGGAGACACAGGAGATGTGGGTTTGATCCTGGGTTGGGAGGATCCCCTGGAGAGAGGAATGGCTACCTCCTCCAATATTCTTGCCTGGGAAATCCCATGGACAGAGGAGCCTGGTGGGCTACAGTCCATGGGGTCATGAAGAGTAGGTCATGACTGAAGCAACTAAGCGTGCACACGTGCGCGCGCACACACACACACATACACACACACACACACACGTGGTAACTCTATGTTTAGTATTTGGAGGAACTGCCAGACTGTTCCAAACAGTTGCACCATTTTATATTCCCACCAGCAATCTAAGAGTGTTCAAATTTGGTCCACATCTTTGCCAACACTTGTTGTTATCTAATTTTTTAAATTATAGCCATCCTAGTGGGCATGAAGTTTTATGTTATTGTGGTTTGGGGCTGTGCTTTTGATTACATATATTAATGTTTTATAAATCATGAACATATTTCTTGGAAGTTGCGACTAACCTCTGGTTCCATAAGGGTATATTTTCAGACAACGGTGAAGGAGTTTTTCATTGATAACTATAGAGCGAGAATCTGGCAGAGCAATGCATCTTGAACTACAGTGTTCATAGTGATCACCTGAGAACCTTGTGAGACTGTAGATTCTGATTGAGCAGATCTGGGCTGGGGACTAAAGTTCTCCATGTCTTAAAAACTTACAGGTGATGCTGATGCTGCTTGGTGGTGAATCACACTTTGAACAGCAGCGCTCTAAACTGCTCTTAACTTTTTACTTAGGTGCTTAAACTGACCACAGGTACTTGCTTTCATAGTGGCATACAAATTTAGTAGGCATTCACCTATGTTCTTTTCTTTTTTTCAGAGTGAAAAAGTGTCAGAATGCATCTTAAATGTGTTTTAGCAATTTGTCTTTCTTCAAAATCATATTTATCAGGAAAGGAAACAGATACAGCTTTTAGAAAACTATTTCTGATTTTGACTGAAGGGAATGGTAACCCACTCCAGTATTCTTGCCTGGAGAATTCCATGGACAGAGGAGCCTGGTGGGCTACAGTCCATGGGGTTGCAAAGAGTCGGACACAACTGAGCAATTAACACATACTTTCACACGTTGCTAAAAATAGTCAGCAGGGCTTAGTGTAAAAACACTTGCCTGGAAATTCTATAATTTAGAGCTTAATCTTTACCACAAGTTTGAGCAAGTTCCCTTTTGGGGCCTTAGTGTATCCATCTGCAAAAACTGATTTTGACTAATGATCTTTCCAGCCATAAAAGCTTATCATATTAATGTTTACTTGATTATCATCGAAGCTTCATTTTAAGAGAGAATAAACTTAAAGGGTAACTAAAGCACACGTGTGAAATTGCATAAATTAAGCAAAAATTTGAATCCAGGTCTTTGCTTTCCTGAAGTAGCATATTATATGGTAAGGTAACTATGTGGGCTTTAGGAGATTTCATTTTTGCTGCCCACAAAAAGAAGCACAGCCATTTGTATATAATGTAATTATATAAGCCATATCCTTGCCTGCCATGTTTAAAAATGAACAGGGTTTTTTGTCATGGAAGAGAAAAGGAAAGCCAGTTGATATTGAATGTCTTAACACACCAGTCTAAAGAACATATAAAGCTACATTTTCTATTCGTATAATTTTTGTTTCAGTTTACTCTAGGCAGATCCCCAGACCCTAAGCCACTTATGTGGGTTTATTATGGCAGCTCCTAATGAGGCCCGAGAGTTGGTGATGGCCAGGGAGGCCTGGCGTGCTGTGATTCATGGGGTCGCAAAGAGTCAGACACTGAGCGACTGGACTGAACTGAAGGAGGCCCACCTAGTTGTGTTAATGCCCGTTGCCGTCACTTTATCTTCTAATGCCAGTTAGAAGATAAATGCTCTGAGTCACCCTGGACTGTAACTATTTCAGCAATGCTCTGTAGGAAGATATAGGATCCATCGATTAAAACTTGGCACTTCATTCACTTTAGCCCAAATTGAGGCTTTGTTTGGGGATTCCATCTTTTCCTCTCAAACCTTGGTTCTTAGTATTCCGTTTTGTCATTTCTCCTGAGGAGGCTTCCTTTAAAGCCGTTGTGTTCTCCTAGCGTGTTGTTGATGCTGCAGACGCAGTTAATGCCTCCTCCACAGGCACCCAGAGGCCAGGTTCTGTTTCCCTAGCTGAGAACCATGAGCTCTTCAGGGACAGGGATCGCATCTACTGGAGGTGGTGTGATGGAGCAGAGAGTGCATAGGCAAGCCTGAGTTTGCATCTCTGCCTGTCCCTTACTGGTTGACACTGGATAACTTGCTCCGCCTCTTGCAAAAAGCATTCTGCTAAGTGAGAAAAGCCATAATACAGAAGACACAATGACACCTAAACTAGAAGAATGTTTTGATGTTTCAGTGAAGAAACATGTGCCAACTGCCCGGCACTGTGCCTGACACTGAGTGCTCAGTGCATGCTATTTCTCTCCGTTTCCTGCCATTTTCCCCTGGCTGTGCATAGCAGTCCTGAGTACCAGGTTTGCTCATAATACGTGTTCAGTAAACACTTCTTAAATTCATGGTCCCTCAGTTAGAGAAGAACTTGTTTTCCAGAGAGTATCTAGACTCTTAAAAGTAAGGAGTTTTATTTATGATATGAAAATATTCTTTTGTATATAAATGAGGAAGCAAAACAGTTCTTACTGTTAAATTAACAGTGACTTTTAATGCTTTTTCCCCAATTCTGTAGCAATCAAATGTCAAGAGTGCCTCAGATTCTCCTGCGTTGCCCAAACTGGAGGAGTTCTACATCTCTCTTATCCAGTCACAGCAGTCAGCAGAAGGCAGCCAGTTTGAGCCTAGCAACATTCAGACTCCACCAAAGCAAATTCAGCTGTCCTCAACTCCCACACTGGTCAATTCTGGGTCAGGTAGGTTCACAGGCAGTTGACAGATGCAGTGGTTTGCCGTGTTGCTGAAAATCTTGATTTATATTTTTCAGAACATAACTTGAAAAATTATAAACGTTAGCATTTGTCTCAAATCCTTGTGTTATTTTTTTGGACTTAGTTCTTCCTTTTTACTTTGCCACTTTTCTTTTTTTCTGCAGTTTGGGGAGATGGTCAAACTTTATGCACCTTAAAGTTTGCCAGCTTTTAAGTATGAAATTCTGTGAGTTCTGACAGATGTGTACAGTCCTGTAGGCAGCACTGCAATTATGATAACATGTTTGTCAGTCTGAAAAGCTTCATGTGTCTTTGCAGTGATTCCCTCTTACTCCTCATCTCATTGGCTTTCCAGAATTTCATATAAAGGAAATCATAGTATGTAGTTTTTATGGCTGCCTTCTTTCATTTAGCACAGTGTTTTAGAGATTCATCTATGTTGTCGCCAGTGTCTAATGTTTTTTCTTATTTACTGCTGAGTAGTACACAGTAGTATGGACATACAACAGTTTGTTTATCTGTTCACCAGATGATGTATTATTTCCAGACTTGGGTCATGAATAAAACTGCTGTGAATGTTCAGCTCTTTGTGCAGACATGTATTTTTTATTTCTATTCATTAAGTACCTAGGAGTGGAATTGCTGGGTCGTATGCTGACTGCATGTTTAGCTTTTTAAGAACTGTCAAAATGTTTTCCAAAGTGACTGTGCCATTTGGTAATCCACATCAGCAATGTACTTGATTGTTGATTGCTTTGTAATAATGCCAACATGCCATATCTCCAGTCTTTTCAATTTTCCCAGTGTAGTGGGTGTGTAGTGGTATCTTACTGTGGTTTTAATTTACACTTCCCTATTTACCAGGGACGTTGACCGTGTTTTCCTGTGTTTATGTGCCATTTGAATTACCTGTTCAAGTATTTGTGCATTTCTATTGGATTATGTTTTTATTGGCTTGTAAAAATTCTTCATTATAGACACAAAACCTTTGTCAGATGCTTATATTGCAAATCTTTCCAGGTATATGGCCTGAGTTTTCATTTCCTTAACAATGTTCTTGGAAGAGCAAGTTTTCCTTTTGATAAAATCAGATTTGTTAATTATTTTTTCTTTATGGTTTGAACTTTTTGTGTCCTATTTAGAAATCTTTCCTAACTCAAATAATTAAGACTTTCTCTTACAAAAGTTCTGTAGTTTTAGGTCTTACGTTAGGTCTGTGATCCAGTTGTTAATTTTTGTACGTGGTGTGGTATAAGGATCAATGTTTATTTTGATTGCATTTAAATATTCAATTGTTCCAGTATGGTTTATTGAAAAGGCAGTTCTTGCTCCATTTAACTGCCTTGATGTCTTTGTCAAAAGCCAATAAGTTGTGTATGTGAGAGACTATTTCTTGACTTTAATTGTGTTCTCCTGAGGTTATGTCTGCCTTTATACCCCTGTCTTGATTTCTGTGGCTTTATAATAAGTCTTGAAATGATACAGATTTGTTCGTTTTTTTTTAATTGCTTTGGCTATTCCAGGTCATTTTCTATATGAATTTTAGGATTAACTTAATTTCTACAGAAAGCCTGCTAAAATCTTTATTGAGATTAAAAAAAAAAATCTCTAGATTAATTTGGGGAGAAGTGACGTGTTAACAGTATTGAGTTTTCTTATCTATGAGCATAATATAACATTTTCTTGTTCTGTGCTTAATATGTTCTTTTCCTGTCCGGTGTATTTTTTATCTCAGAAGTTCAATTTATAATCTCTAGGGTTTTTTTTGTTTTTTTGTTTTTGTATCTTCCCTCTTTCTCCTCTGCATACTCATCATTCACTTCTTGAATACGTTGAGTGTTCTTGTGACAGCTGTTTTAACAGCCTTATCTTGTGATTCAAGCATATGTATCATTTCTGCATTCTGTCATCTGTCATTTCTGAACTGGCTTCTACTGAATGGTTTTTATCTTGATCACAAGTCATATTTTTCTGCTTTTTTGCACATCTGATAGTTTTTTATTAGATGGCAGGTACCGAATTACACGTTGTTGACTGGATGACTGAATCTCTTTTTCTTCTCTCTTTCCTTCCTTTCTTCCCTCCCTCCCTGCTGTCTATATAGTATCTGTCTATCGTTTGGGGGTAATTAAATTATCTGAAATGGATTTGATTATTTCTGCATTTATTTTAGATTTCACTAGGCTGATTAGAAAAGCCTTTAGTCTGTCAGTCCTGCTAGGCAGTACCTTTCTGAGGGTATTGATGGGACTTGATGTCCTACAGGTATCTTTACACTGTAGCTGGTGGGAACACAGAACGTTTTGCCCCAACATAAACTGTAGTGATTGTTATGCCTCCTCCTTTCAGATAGGTTTTCTCCCTGGCCTTGGTGGCTTTCTCACAGGCATGAGCCAGATCACTTCCCAGCCTAAGACTGCAAGCAGCCTCTCTGCAGGTCTCCGGCTGCTGCTTCCCCATAGCTAGCTGCCTTTGCACTTGTACTTCCCCACACGGATTCCAGCCACCTTTGTTGTTGTTTAGTCACTAAGTCGTGTCTGACTCTTTGCAACCCCGTGGACTGTAGTTCTTCAGGCTCCTCTGTCCTTGGTGAACTCCAAGCTCTGTCTTCTCAGTGCAGTGAGACCTCCAGGCTCAGTGTGGACTCTCCCTCCCTGTACTTCAGCCTGGACTTTATCTTGACAGTGAACTCAGGCACTCCTAAAGCTTACTCCATTGGTTTCCCATTTCTCAGGGATTGCTGTCACGTAAGCTTGTTGGTCAACGTCTGAGAGCCGTTGTTTTATTTATTTTATCCAGTTTTCTACTTGTTTAAAGCAAGAGATATTGCTTTTCAATCCCTGTTCAATTAGCATCATGTCTGGAAGCTGAAGTTTTGTTGCACTCTTAAATTCTTTCATGTGTCCCTGCCTTCATATTTTTATACCTTTTAAAATCTGAACTCATCAACGGCTTCATGTAAAACCCATTATTTCACTAGGATTCATCATCTCTTTTTCACTTCAGTGGGCATTAATGATAGTCTTGTGTTCAGAGTTTTACTTTTTAGAATACCCTGTCAAATTCTCCTTAATTTATCACAAATGTATGGCACATATATCACACGCCTAGTGTTAAAGATAGAAAGATGGATAGGATATTAGATTGTGCCTGCTTTTTCTGAGTTTTTTTTTGAAGTCTGTAATTTTAGAGTCTAGAGCAGTGCTTTTCGGAATGTAGTCAGCATACCAGCATTTGTCTGTGAAGCATTTGTGATGATGGACAACATAGTAGCACTTCACTTAGCTCACCTAGGTTTTCTTTCCTAAAGCAGGACTTTCTTGAAGGATGCAGTGTGTTGGCTTAGGTGCAGGCACCAGCTCCTCCCATCGTAGGCAGGTAACAAACAATTCATAGACCAGCTCCTTCAGTAGCCCTGGTCCAGAGTACACACGTGAGGTGCCTCGTAACCTCCTCTTTGCTCTTAGGACCTCTTGGCATTGGCGTTCCCAGCAATTTGTCTCATGGAAAAGACCCTTCTTAGTTAAACTAATTCCCAAGGAATTCTTTTTATGGCTGATAATTGGTTTTTGGAATTTCTTAGCAAACACAGTCTTGTTCAGTTTTGTTTTTACCCCAGCAGATGTGGAATTGGAATGACTTTGGCAATAAAGAAGGCCTTCTTTTGCTCACTGCTGGAAGGAAATAGGACAGCGTAAGGGTTCCTTCCTGGAATTGGAATTATATCCAGTTTATTTTTATAATGTCCTAGAAAGAGATCTCCCCTTCCTTGTTTACAAGTACGTTTTTCCTCTCATCTTTGACCTCACTCTGACCTTCCTCCTCCTTTGATCTCACACTGACAAGAATTTATCTCGATGCATGATCCCCCATCCTCGTTTCCTTTCCATTGTTGACTGGTTTCTGAGCTTCATTCTCTCTTGATTTGCCATTGGTAACTTTGCCACCTAACCTTAAGATGGGATTTCCTTGGTGGCTGAGTGGTAAAGAGTCTGCCTGCCAATGCAGGAGACGTGGGTTCAATTCCTGGGTCAGAAAGATCCCCTGGAGAAGGAAGTGGCTACCCTCTCCTGGAAAATCACTTGGACAAAGGAGCCTGGTGGGTTACAGTCCATGGGACTGCAAAAGAGTCAGATGACTTGGCAATTCAACAATGACAACAACAACAGATCATAAGATCATTATAACAGGTGTTAGTAAAGATGTAGAATGGGAGAGTGTGAGGACCTCCTGAAAAGACCTTTGTTTTCTTTCTTTTTCAGTGGAAGGCTCCCCAGAGAGCCTAGAGAATGAAGATTTTTCTAGTAGCTCTGCTATTACAGTGTTCAAAGATACAAGTCAGGGAGCCGTGGACCAGCTCTCTTTGATTTTGTCTCCCGAGCACCAGATTTCTCAGAAGTTCTACATTCCTCGAAGCACAGCCACTGCTGCCTTAGGAGCTGCCGCAAGGCTCGCCACATCCAACAGCCTCCTGCACTGGTACCCCAGTGTGAAAAAGATGGAAACATGAGGGCGGTGGGGAGGAAAGTCAACCAGAGGCTTAGGGCGTGATGCCTTCCCAAGTCAAACCAAGAGGAAGTATTGAGACAAAAACAGTATTTTGTTGACTAAGTTTCAAGACCAAGTTGGTGCCTTTGTCTTTCTGTGCAACCCTTTGTTAGCTTTGTTATGCTCACACTCCCCTTTGTTGTGTAGGTATTGATTTCTAACATTCATTATTATTTTCATTGATGATGTTTATTTTTCTTAGAGTTTTGTTCTCCTTTGTTCAATGTAGAAGTTTAAAGGACTTTTTAGTTTCTGTGTTTCTATAAATGTTTTTCTTGTATATCTCAAGACTGATAAATGTAAGCTGAAAAACTAATGTTTTGTGATCCATACTTAGCAAAAAATTGTCGCAGCTCTGTCTCCAGAAAGAGGCTGACTGACTTCTAAGGCTGCTTTTCCTCATTTGAAAACTTCTATACCATAGAGAGAATCTACGGCTCCAATCTTCGCCGTCATTAATTCTTTGAAATACTAGGATCACTAAGAAAATCCACACCATGAATCTTTGGTCATGTGAAACCTTTTACATTAAAAAAAAAAAAAAAAAAGATGAAGCTGTCTTTCAGTGTAGGCAGTTTCTTGAAGACTTAACAAGAAAATGAGAGACCAGTTGTTGAAACTGAGCTGAGCCATCTCAGTCATCATAGTTCTCTGGCGCCGTAATGTAACAGTAGCTAAACAGTGGTATTGTTTAAGCATTTATAGGGCATGCATTTATAGAGCACTTGTGAAACACTCAGTCACGCCTAACTCTTTGTGACCCCATGGACTGTATAGCCTGCCAGGCTCCTCTGGAGTGGAGAGCCATTCGTCCAGGGATCTTCCCAACCCAGGGATCAAACTCAGGTCCCCCTCATTGCAGGCGGATTCTCTACCATCAGAGCCACCAGGGAAGCCTGCATTACAGAGCATGATGTTCTCTGAAGTCCAGTTTATTATAGGAAATTCTGTTCAGCTAATAGTGTAAACCATCAGGAGAAAAGACTGAAAGGTGAAATTAAAGAATGTGAATGATACCAAATTCTTTATGGTAAAATACAAGACTTATCCCCAGATTAAGAAAAAAATCCAATACAGAAGCATTTCTTAGTGGTAAAATCAGAGAAGGAGGTGTGAACTACTGGCCTGCTGCATATGACTAGATCCTCATGCTCCTAGCCCCTCTTCTAAAGCCTCTGCTTTGACGTTAAGCGGCAGAGCTGGCTCCTAGTTCCTTTCTTTCCTCCTGCAATAAGGAATGTCTCCTCTGTTCTGCTCAGTTAGTCGGCAAAATGTCTACTGAGGAAGGGGGTGAAATGAGAGTAAATATCAGGGTACATTTAAATGTAGAGTATTAATGGTTAAAACTTCTTTCTTAGGATGAAGTGATCATGAAACAAACCCGAAGTCTCTTAACTGCTGAGTGTTTTGGTTTAAAAACCTTAGTGCATTTTTAATGCAGTAAAAATTTCAAATCCAGATTCACCTTTCAGTTCAATTCAGTTCAGTTCAGTTGCTCAGTCGTGTCCAACTCTTTGCGACCCCATGAATCACAGCACGCCAGGCCTCCCTGTCCATCACCAACTCCCGGAGTTCACTCAAACTCACGTCCATCAAGTCAGTGATGCCATCCAGCCATCTCATCCTCTGTCGTCCCCTTCTCCTTCTGCCCCCAATCCCTCCCAGCATCAGGGTCTTTTCCAATGAGTCAACTCTTCGCATGAGGTGGCCAAAGTATTGGAGTTTCAGCTTCAACATCAGTCCTTCCAATGAACACCCAGGACTGATCACCTTTAGGATGGACTGGTTGGATCAATTCTAATATATCTATATCAATGATGGTATGCTAATTAACCAAAAAAATGTAATCTGGAAACATCACTGATAGTTGACCCAGATAGAACAGGTTTCCCATTTGGGGTTGGGGGGTTTTGTATCAGATACCTTTATTGCAGAAGGCAGTCGAAGAGTTATATGGAGGGTCAATAAACAGTTAAATATCACTTTGACAGTTAAATGTCATATATGAGACTCGACTGTGATATGAACTGGAACAGCTGTTTTTCATGTTTATGTAATTATGCACAATTTGTTTCTAAAGAAGAAAACTCATTTGAATGATTGTTCAGAGAAAAAGGCAAGTTTGAGTTCTGTTCTTCACTTCTCCAGATGGACAGTCACTGGGTTCCAGGCAGAGTGAATCTGGTAGAAGCAGTCTTTACATATTTAGTATGTCAGGTTGTAACTCTCTGCTGCTGCTAAGGCACGTCAGTCGGGTCCGACTCTGTGCGACCCCATAGACGGCAGCCCACCAGGCTCCCACCTCCCTCGGATTCTCCAGGCAAGAACACTGGAGTGGGTTGCCATTTCTATAACAGCACAAAACTACCAGCAAGAACCCTGCCAACACTGGGTAACCTGATGGCGACTAATTTTACACTTTGCCAGTTACATGGGGATTATGGAATCATTGTGTTATTAAGGCTCTTCAGAATAATTTGCAAATGACCAGATCATTTAGCCAGAGCTATCTCAAACTGATGAGTGTCAACACACTTTGACTGAGGCCTGTTGAGTAATGAATAGTTAAGATCTTATTTAAATTAGAAGAGTGAAGGAATGAACCTTTGAGAGGCTTGTACAGTTTGACTACTTGACTTTGACTAAGACAGCCAATCTGCCAATATGTTTCCCTATCTTCTCCCATAAGGTAGGCTTTGTTTGGTGGGTAACTGAAGTAGCCCAAAGCATCAAATTTAATAGATCATTTGAAAATGAGTAAATAGGTTTCTGTATATGGGCAGGAGTAGCAGTAAGAAATGTTGAAAAGATAGGGAAATGTTCATGGTTTAGGGTTAATTGTATTTTATTGTCAAAAGATGGGTTGACATCTACTACATTTAGAAAAACTGCCGTCCCCTCCCCATATTTTTGGTGTTAAGGTTAATCTATTAGAAGTAGCGGCAGCCCCCAAGGAATGCGAAGTGGGGAGTGGGAGCCTGAGGTATGTATTGAGGGCATGGGGGGTTGAGAACACACAGAAGAATCCTGGTCATAAACGCCTTAGGTTAGAAGAAAGAGTGGCTTTACTGTTAGCCACTCAGGTTTTAACTCCAGTGGCTTGTAGTCAGCACCCCTCTCCTGTCCAGAAACACACCATGGGAAGTCAAAAGAGAGCCATGCCAGCTGCACCAAACCATGCCTTTTCCGTCTCACTCTCGCACATTTGAGATGCCAATTATCTGTTTCAAGGCATGGGGATGACAAGAGACTTCTGCCTGCAGTCAGGCATGTCCAGCCGAAAGACTTTGTAGGATTTTGATGTAGAAAGGATGTCAGATAAGGAAATTTGAAACCTAGGCCGACTGACTTGTCTGTGGTCACACAGCTTAAATTCCCATGTCCGCCGACTCCTAGCTCAGGGAGCTTTCCACGGGAGAATAGTGCAAAACCATCTGTGTCATATCAATGATTTGATGCCAGAAAACATAGTTTGGTACTTAAGTCCAAACGAATGGTGGTTCTGATAGGTAGCTGAGCAATCCCTGGTGTTGGTGGGGAAAGAGGTTGATCTACAAAGGTACCATGTTCTTCATTGTGTATAGCTTAAATAACAGTGGGCCAGTTCTGCAGCTGAAGAATCTGGACAGGGGCATCTTTGGGGATGAGAAACTAGAATCTTACAAAGCAGTCCTTCTGAGACTTCCTATTAGCATCTGTACTAGGTAGCAAGGCCTTTCTAACAAACTTTCGGTATCTTTTCAGAATTAAATTTGTTGTATTTATATGTACAGTGCTACATTGTTCATAATTTTGCAGGAGCCATCACCAAGACATTTAAAAGATTCATTTCCTATAGTCCATTCAGATTATGACGTTTTCCAAGATGTCAGCGAAGGTGCCTATTAAATAAATTTGTCCACATGCTTTGAACGCAACCCTATTCCTAACAGCTAGGTGTCATTTGTCTTGGTCACCGGTCAGCCGAGTAAGTTCTTGGTGTCATAAGCCTTTTGGAACCAGAATACCTTAATCTTTGCTATTCTTGACACCATGGTAGACAGAAATTGTTTTAGCTTTTCAGTCGAGGACTTCTTTAATATTAGAATCA
>NW_011494861.1:21108127-21119352 GCF_000754665.1 Bison bison bison
TCATGGGAAGTTATTGGGCTCAAAGAATTATGATCAGCCTAATTCTTGGAGTTTGAAATAGCATTTTGTTTGATTTATTTAAATATTTATGACATTGGAATTTGTTTTGTCAAAAATGTTGAGGTGTTTTTTGTGCTTTTTGTTGTGATGATTCTGCAGGAATGAAAATTTCACTTAAATATGTGACCTAAAAACTTAATTGAGTACAGTGCAAAGTTCCATTATACAGTAAAAGCAAAGATTTGACATTCTTCTTGACTAAAATGTTTGTCTTCATTTTGGGCACGACCTCTTTATTCTTCACATATTTTGACTTTTGTGAACCTTTGCTATCCTGTAGCTAAATACCTTAATTCCATGAAATTGGAGATTCATTCACACTGGAGCCTTTTAAGTACTTGGCAGCTACTCAAAGACTTGTTTTCTTTCTCTTGTTCACAGCAATGTTATTGAATCTTTGTAAATTGTCTCCCAGTTTCTTAGATGCTCTCTGGGGACTCTTCCACATGCTGAACACCAAACCTCATCCCATCCTGCTGTGACTGGGGTTCAGTGCTGTTTCTGTCACTTCCTGCATTTCCTGATTCCGCGTACAGAAACTTTCCTGCAGCAGCTCTTCTGCCTGGAGCATAGTGTTTCCAGGTACTTCTCAACTCCATGTAGGCGATGTCTGGAACAAAGTCTTCCTTAACCTGTCATTCCACAGGACCATAGTAGAAACCAAAGACTGAGCTCAGTTCATTTCTTACTGCAGCAAAGGACTTCTTGACAAAAGTATCCTGTACTACAGTACTGTTACTCATATGTTCTGATAAAAAAAATCTCTTCTCATGGCCATATATATGACAATACCTGTCAATTAAGTGACTGTATATGTAACATTTAGACTACTATTAGGCAAAATGGATTGTTTTGCCTAATTGTTCCTTATTTTGCCGCAGATTGTTCCTTATTTCCTCCTCATGATACCTTTCTCCTAATGGATACAGGTCTTTGCCTAGAGGGATGAAACTTCAGCAGACATATCACAAGTTTATCCTCTCTTTTCTGAATTTTAAAAGCAATAACTTCTCTTGTACTGATCAGGAGTGGGACAGAGGCCTGTCAAATTGTACCTCTTAAATGTCTCATTAGTCCTGGTTCTCTGTAGAGTTCTTGAATTGAGAGAAGAGGGGTGGAACTTTACTATAATTAAGTGATAACATCCTTCTTATGTCTCACATTGTAGGCAGTAGAACATCTGTTTATGATCAAGTAGAATGTTTTTCAACAACCTTTTCTGCAGTTGATGCAGATTTATCTTTGATAAACTATTTGAACTCAGAAACTTAACTCCATCAAAACTTTTTGGTCTTCATTTACTTTGTACATGGAATTGATGCAACAGTTGACTTTATCCAGATTGATAAGGCTCGGTAAAGTTGCCTCAAAACATGAATTAAGAGAAAAATTGTGAGTTTTACAATAAAGGCCAAAATCAATTTTAGCAAACATCATGGGATTATCAATAAACCTGCATTCTGTACGGGCTTTGCTTAGAATCACTTCAGATTTACAAAGTTATTCAACATTCAATTTTTGGTATCAATTCTAGAGTTTTGTGGAACTTTTATCAAGTCTTCTAAGTTGAACGAAATTAATGCTCAGTGAGGCTTCTTTGTTCTTATACCAGATCGTAAGTATGGAATACTCTTGAGACATAGTTTTATTAAAGACTATTTGAACAACTTGGCAAAATCATGTTTGATGTGAATGTAATGTTTAAGAATTTCCAATTTTTATATGCTATGTATCACTGATCCCTAACCTTTTATGGGATTATTAACTTTTGTCAAATACTGAGAACTATCCAGTGTCAGGAGTGTCTGACTCTGTGACCCCATAGAGTTCTCCAGGCGAGAATACTGGAGTGGGTAGCCATTCCCTTCTCTAGGGGATCTTTATGACCCAGGGATTGAAGCCAGTCTCCCAAGTGCAGGCGGATTCTTTACTATCTGAGCCACCAGGGAAGCCCCCCAGAAAGTGCACATTCGTTCAAAATTGTTCCCTATATTCTAGGAGTCTATGACTCCTGAAACCCACCTTACACATTTATGAACAGAAAAAGGTCAAGAAAATCACCCTTCTCCACCCAGGCCCTACCTCCATCCCTGGTGTCCCTGCCACCATCCACTAGTTGCCTCAGATATAAATCTCGGAGTGGGATCATTCTTGACTGCTCTCTGCCCTTCATCTCACATCCAACCCATCATAAAAGCCTGTCAAATGCTACCTCCTAAATAGCTCATCAGCCCTTCTGTTTCTCTGTGGAGCTACTGCCACCACCTTAGAGCTACCTCCTTTCTGGCAGGTTAGTAGGTGTTCAGTACATTTCGAGTGAATGAATGAGTAAACAGGACAGAGAATAGGATATAATTCAGGTCAATTGAAATCTTGATTTCTTTCTGCTAGGCTATATATTCTGAATGTCTATTAAACAGAAGGCTTTAGTGGGAAGAGTCTGATCAAATATGAGCAAAGAGTCCATTTAAACTTTGAATTTCGAGATGAATAAGGAGCACATCTCCCAGATGAGAGAACTGAGAAGGACTGGAGATGTTTTGTCTAGGTTATTCTTCTTCACAAACCATATTTGGTTATTTTCCCGGTTTGGCTTATGAAAGAAAGTGCCAAAATAAATAAAAGTTTTATATTTGCAGCTTCTCAGCAACCAGCTTCTTAGCTTTCTCTCAGAGAAGTGTGATTTACCAGATTGGCTCCTTGTAGTTTATGGCTCTGATTCATTCTTGGAGGCACACCTTTGATGTCCCGTCTTATTTTCCAGAAACTTCTTTCAGCACCACAGACCCCAGTTCAGTGATCAAACAAAAGAAATTGATTAAAATTGTTCTTTGGGGTTAATATATTAATTTGGACGTAAGTTGTTTTTGTGGGCTTTCTCAGTTGGGGCTGAATTGAGTTGTGTAATGGGGGAGTTGCAGGCAGGATTGTAACAGTACTGCTTATAGTTTCAAATCATGGCCTATAGTTTCAAATCATCAAAGGGGCAAAAACAAAATGAAAGACACCAAAGAATCTGCTCTTCTTACCAAGAGCCTCCTTTTTAGTTTTTGGTGGCTTTTATGTCATTAATACTTTTAAAAGTACTGTTAATACTTTTATGTCATTAATGCTTTTAATGACTTGAAAGATTCATGTTGTGAGGTTTCTGTTTTGAATTCAGTGTAGTGATTTGCAGCTAAAGAAATTAGCAGGGGAAACTGCCACTGGCTTTCAACTTGCTAGATGGCAAAGGTTAAATTGAAAATTCACAATGAAAAATCAAATGCTCGTGACTGCCCATTGCCAGCGTTTCCAAGCCCACAGGAAGGGCAGCAGTTGGCCAGCCTGGCCCTGTTTCAGTCTCCTGGGGGACTTTGAAAAAGGTCTGCAGCGTGGACCACAGCATCCTCCAAAGGCTTTGGTTTTATTGGTCCCAGGTGTTCCGATAAGCTGAAGGGCCGAGAATCACTGTGCAAGAAGATAATCCCAACTACAGGAAAAACTACGCACTGTGTCCTGACCTTTCTCACCATGAGCTTTAATTTTTTAGCAACACGGCATGTGGCATCCTGGTTCCCTGACCAGAGATTGGAACCCACATCCCCTGCATTGGAAGCTCAGAGTCTTAACCACTGGACGATGAGGGAGGTCCCCTCAACCATGATGGTTCTTACGGGAGGGCTTTTTCAAACTGTTCCTGCCGCCCCCTTCAGCCTGCGCGATCCCTTGTCCTCTGCCTCCTCTGACAGGGTCCAGTGTCCTCCAGCCCCCCCCCACCCCTCACTTGGCCCCCCAAATGCAGAGACGTGAGCTGCTGTGACGGACCAGGGGGTTTATCCCTCAGAAACACTGCTGTGGGAGTAAGAACTTGAGAACTGTTGTGTTAGAAAATCATTATTATTTGAAAAATAGGGTGGTGATTGACTTCTGCAACCAAATTTTGAATTTTAAGTGAAAACATTGGACAGGAGATCAATAGATTTTGGGGTGCAGAATACAACATCATTCACTATAGCCGTGATGGACAGCAGATCCCTCGAACTTACTCATCTGAATTTCTGAGGTTTTAACTCCATTGATTGGTAACTCCCCATGTGCCCTAAAGTGATTTTAGGTTGGTTGCTGCTGCTAAGTCGCTTCAGTCGTGTCCGACTCTGTGCGACCCCATAGACGGCAGCCCACCAGGCTCCCCAGTCCCTGGGATTCTCCAGGCAGGAACACTGAAGTGGGTTGCCATTTCCTTCTCTCTTGGTTATCTGATATCTAAATCCAGGTTCTTTGATCTCCCCTGGTGGCATTTTCCCACTTAGTATGGTAAAGATTTAACATGGGAGGTATGATGTGCTTCTCCCCCCTCTCAAAAAGGACCAAGTGTTACAGTCCCATGACAAGTGTGGAAAGGACATGCCCAACTGGTGGAGTCAGTAGTAACTGTTTTCCTCTTTGTTAACCAGTTCTCATTTTATCTTGATTGGACAAGAGAAACTGATACAATTGGAAACTTGATATGAAACCTTAACAAAATTCAATTTCCTGCTGTCTTTGGAAGAAATCTATAGCAGTGTTGGAATGGTCTGGTGTCACAGAAGGCATTAGCTCTGGGTATGTTGCTAAAACTTCACAGGCTTTCCTTCAAGACCAGACATAGCTGAGCTTAGAACAGCAGCTGCTGAAATGTGAGACAGCAAGAGTGAAAGTGTGAAAACCTCGTGGGAGTTTTAACTTGAGGATTATGAACCCAGGATTTCTCTACCTGAATTACCTCTCAGAGTAGATCTGGTGATGGGAATATTTCACCAAAGCTGGACTTTTTTTTTTTTTTCCCCAAAACTGGATTTTAAAAAAATCTGCCCTGTTCTAATTGAAGTTCATAGTTCTTCTGAAACCAGGTTTTGCTGCCTCCTCACTGCTAGGTGGCGCTCTGGGACAGGAGTTCTGTTGCCAACCCTAATGCTGAAAATCCTTTCCTTGACATTCTATTGACAGCACTGTAGAGTTTCAATGTTGCATAGACCTTGGAGCTCACCTTAAGCTACCCTCTTTTTTTTTCCTTGAAAAAAACAAAGTGACATAAGTGACTTCTTTGGGAAGTAAGGATCTTAGAGTAATTCTCATAGGGCAGCCTTCAGTTCAGTTAAGTTCAGTCGCTCAGTCGTGTCCGACTCTTCGCGACCCCATGAATCGCAGCACACCAGGCCTCCCTGTCCATCACCAACTCCCGGAGTTCACTCAGACTCACGTCCATCGAGTCGGTGATGCCATCCAGCCATCTCATCCTCTGTCGTCCCTTTCTCCTCCTGCCCCCAATCCCATCAGAGTCTTTTCCAATGAGTCAACTCTTCGCATGAGGTGGCCAAAGTACTGGAGTTTCAGCTTCAGCATCATTCCTTCCAAAGAAATCCCAGGACTGATCTCCTTTAGGATGGACTGGTTGGATCTCCTTGCAGTCCAAGGATCTCTCAAGAGTCTTCTCCAACACCACAGTTCAAAGGCATCAATTCTTCGGCGCTCAGCCTTCTTCACAGTCCAACTCTCACATCCATACATGACCACAGGAAAACAGTTTAAACTTTCTACTAATTTGACCCCATAAGAAGCTACCACAGAGCTCTCTTTACAGAACTTGGACTTTAACACTGTATGTACATCTTTATCACATGAAGGTGGAGGGGAAGCTCCAACATAAGCACATTTGGAAGCTACAACTACTGATGCTAGCTTGCTCCACTGAAAAAATTCAAAGGAAAAAAATGTCACCTTTCCATCTTTATTTTGGGCTTTCCAAGCAGATACACTTTTTATCTCTTTTATAAATTTCTGTTGTTAAAAAAAATGCAAAACTTTTACAATTGAAGCACATTTTGAATCTTTAAAAGGATTTTCTTATCTTAAGGCTTTAAATGTTGTGTGTGTGCAGGTTTTCCTGGGGAAAGTTCCCCAGATTCTTCAGATCCTCAAGAACAATAAAGAATACCTGCAGGAATTCTGCTGCCTGTGCTAGGAGACTATGGAGGAGATGGAAAGCAACTGGTAACCCTTGTGACTTCAGTCTCGGGTGAAGGCAAGCGACTTCTCTGTGTGGAGAATGGGTTTGGCTCACAACAAGATCTTGAGTCAGTTATAATAACCATCACTTCATAGGGCTTTACACATTGCCAGGCAGCAGAGACAGCTGCCATCAGAAGTTAACGAGTTTGGATCACATTAACACAAGGATAGCAAATAAGTTCAGCACCCTGTCCCTTCTGGGCAGCACTGTATTTATAAAAGAGGTAGGCCAGCATTCACAAAAGAATTGCATAAATAATAAGAGCTTTATCGAATTTATGTAATGTGGCACAAGCCATTTGTTACAGATTATCTGCTTTATACAGATTATCTCATTTAATCCTTTCAGTAACACTGTGGAGTAGGTACTATTTCTACTCCCATTTTGCAAATAAGAAAACTGAGGCATGGAAAGATTAAGTATCTTTCCCACACAGAAATTGTGTCATAATAATGTTGATATTAATTTACTAAGTATTTATTATATGCTACACCCAGTACGTACTTTGGAGTTTCCCTGGTGGTTCCATGGTAAAGAATCCACCTGCCAATATAGGAGACGCAAGAGGCACGGGTTTGATCCCTGGGTCAGGAAGATCCCCTAGAGTAAGAAATAGCAACCTATTCCAGTATTGTTGCCTGGAAAATTCCATGAACAGAGGAGCCTGGCAGGCTACAGTCCATGGGATCAGAAAGAGTCAAACATGACTGAGCACGCATGCACGTACATATTTTATTTGATTTTCACAGTATCCATATTACTATTCCTGTTTTACAAAAGGAGAAGCTTGACGCTCAGAAAATTAATTTATCCAAAGTCACATCTCATATGAGGCAGGAACTAAATGTCTAACTCCTCCAAAGAGTTGTCTACATGGTCTCCCATCATGTCTCTCCTATTCTCTCCCAAACCCACTCCAATTCCACCCAAACCATCCTATCAAAAGTGCTCCTGTTAAGATCTCCTGTGACCTCCAAATCTCAGAGTCAGCTCTCAGCGCTCATCTTGCCTGACCCATCAGTAGCATTTGATACCCCTTCTCTCTTTCCAGGACTCACCTTTTCTGGGGTTCCCTCCTACTTGTTGGTCGATGCCTGGCTTCTGCTTTCCTGGCTCCTCCTCTTCCCCCTGACATCTCCATCCTAGAGAGCACCAGGCTTCACTTTCTTGCAAGTTCCTCCAGTCCCAAGGCTTTAATTACCATCTGTATGCTCCCACATAGCTACCGCCCAGAACACTCTCCTGAACTCTCTACTCAAATGCCCACTTGACCTCTCCACTCAGATATCCAAACAACCTCTGAAGCTTAGCAGGTCCGAAACAGAACTCATGATCTTCGCCCTGTCTTCTGCCAGAACCACGCCTTGTGCAGAGTCTTCTGTGACCCCTGTGATTGCAACTCCCTCCGTCTAACTGCGCAGGCCCAAACCACAGATGCTTTGCTTTTCTCTCACATCTCACACCCAATCAGCCACAAAATCCTACTGGCTCTTCTTTCAAAATGTATTCATAGTTTACCTGAAATTCAAATGTAACTGGAATCCGTATTTTTATTTGCACACTCTGCCAACTCTCCCCACAAGGCCATACCTGACTTGTGGCCCCTGTTGCCTTCTGCCCTCATCCCCACAGCCTTCACCGTGCTCGCTTGAGTCCTCCCACACTGACCTTTATCTTTTTGTCAACAGGCAGCTCCCACCTTTGGCTTTGCCTCGGCTGTTGTCCCTTCAGTATTCGAATCTCCTCAAAGAGTTCATTTTGAAAATTACTGCTTGACCCTGCGCTCCAGATCCCCCTTACCCTGCTCTACTCTTTTTCTGTAGCACCTAACATATGGTTCCCAGATCACTCAGTGGTAAAGAATCTGCCTGCAATGCAGGAGACCGGGGTTCAATCCCTGGGTCAGGAAGATTCCCTGGAGAAGGAAATGGCAACCCTTTCCAGTATTCTTACCTGGAGAATCCCATGAACAGAGGAGCCTGGTGGGCTATAGTCCATGGGGTCACAAAGAGTTGGACATGACTTAGAGACTAAGCAACGACAATGTATGGTATAACCTTTTATTGTGTATTGTCTGTCTCCAACAACCAGATTATGAACTCCACGAGCAGGCATTTTTGTCCATTTTGTTCATTATTGTATCCCAAGAGGCTTAAACAATAGTACATAGGTGGTCCAATCGCTGTCATGTCCAACTCTTTGCGACCCCATGGGCTGTAGCCCACCAAGCTCCTCTGTCCATGGAATTCTCCAGGCAAGAATACTGGAGTGAGTAGCCATTCCCTTTTCCAGGGGATCTTCCTGACCCAGGGATTGACTTGCATTTCGTGCACTGCAGGTGAATTCTTTACCATCTGAGCCACCAGGGAAGCCCTAGCACATAGGTACCGGATAAATGTTTATTGAATGAATGATCTCAAAGGACTGTGCTCCTTTTTGTTGCGTTAGACCCCCTCTGTTTCAGCTTGTCTCATGAGAAATATTTGAAGAACCTGAGAGTGTATAGTTTGGAGAAGAGATGATTGGCCAGCTTGGGGAATGCACGTACTTCCCAGCTGTGACGGTTCTCTGGGACCTTCTGGGTCAAGGCCCAGAAATGTCCACAGCTCTCTACCCAGGCAATGACCATGTCCCCTACCCTCAGCACCCTACTTAACAAAAAAGTTGCTTATTTTCTATACACAAGGCTCCATGCTAAACTCCAAGAATATGAGAATAAACAAGATAATTCCTATGTAGAAAGACCTTATATGGTGGTGGGTTTGAGGTTCCTGCCTGTTTGGTAAAACAAAAGGGAACTGGGCCTGACTGGCCACATTTGCCCCCTTTCCAAAGAAAGCACCGCAGCTTCCAAGCGCCCTCTATATCCAATCACCTCCTCCACCCCCCAGCTTTTTTCCTACTCTGGTAATCCCCAGAGAAAAAGCAGAGCGAATATTAAGCACAAGCAGTGAGAAGAACATCTGCTCTAACCTCACCATGACCCCGATGCGCTGGGCAGAGATAAATTAAAGCAAGCGCAGGAAGCCTGTTGGCGTCAGTGTCCAATGACGCCAACAGGAAGGTGGGGCGGGAGAGGGAGGGCGCGTGAGTGCACACATGGGCACCAAGAAGCAGACTCGCTGCTGAAAATCATTTCCTCCCAGAACATCCCAGGAGGGGAGAAAATCGTTACTACTGGGATAATAATGTTTACTCAATAACGTCGTATAAATCTTCAACCCACCTTATTTCTGCACTGTTATATTCCTGAAGTACTGATTAGAGACATCACCATCTTGATACACAATCAATCACTAGAAAATTCTAAAGCGTTTTGCAGAAACGTGGTAGTAACACATCAGCTAGACAATGGAGAAGTATTTTGGGGGGAGGATGGTTTTCTCACTTCCCGCTTCATCCTGGATGGACCTTCAGCTTGTACTGGTCACTCAATGAGAGGGCTGTCAGTATTCTAATTCAATGAAAATTTACTATAGGCTTGTTTGACACAGACTAACACTTCTGTGTCCACGGCATTAAATTTACTGAAAGGGCTCATCTTTTACAAAATGGAGATGGCTCCCTAGTGCAAAGGACCAGGCAGAGAGAGGGTAAAACCAAGTAGGGCTTGGGATCAACTACATGCCAGTAGCAAGAACTTGTTCTCTCTTCTTGTCAAAATTGACCAGATGTTAGCCGGAACTCGGGACACCTTAGATGACAGCCCAGGGTTCTAGAGGGGAATCCTGGACCTGGCAGATCTTGGAAGGCAGAACTGGCCCAGCCAAACTGGGGAGGAGTCATATTGATCATCAGTGTCACTGGATTTTCATTGTCAACTCTTCTCTCTCTGACCTTTGTTCACTGTGCCCCATGGAGGGCCCTGCTCTTCCCCATCACAGCACACACAGGCCCTGCTGGTGGTGCTGGCCCTTGTTCCACATTTTAGAGGCACGATTAAGCTATGCAGTTTATTTTTTTTTAATATATTTATTTGGCTGCTCTGGTCTTAGTTGTGGCATGCAGGATTCTCATTGCAGCATGTGGGATCTTTAGCTGTAGCATGTGGGATCTAGTTCCCTGACCAGGAATCGAACCCCAGTCCCCTGCATTGGGAGTGAGGAGTCTTAGCCTCTGAACCACCAGGGAAGTCCCTAGCTATGTAATTTAAAACTGTATCCATCACTCTTAGAAACTATTAGTGTCTTATAGTGAAATCTAGTCCCCTGGCTAAATCTTCCCTCTTTTTTTTTTTTTTTAATAATTGCACATGTAAAGAGAAGAGACTATGCTCTCTGCATATTTGCTTCAACATCATGAAGATTTTCCCATCAGTCCTTTATCTTTGACTTAAACGTTTCTCTGGTTTTTGGTAATGACGTCCTATAAGGAAGTATCTTAAACTTGTTTTGGCACTTCCTGTCACTTTGATGAAGTGCGAATCTGGGGACCAATAAGATTCAAATTAAAATAGTTTTACTGGGACAAATTACACCTTGAGCACCAAAGTCAGAGCACTATTTTCAATCCTTTAAGTAGATCATGTCCCGAGATGCTCGGGGTAGGACTGGCAGGCAGTCCACAACCATCAGGAGCATTCAGGCTGGAGGTTCAGCACTGTTTTTTTGTTTTTTTTTTTTTCTTCCTTTTGCTTGTTTGTTGTACCATTACTTTCATTTTAAAGGTTAATAAAATTACTACGGCCACAAAAACTAGGATCTGACAGGATCCGCTGTCAACTTTATCGCAAACCCAATCTTCTTCCCAGGGAGCTTAGCCATCTAGCAGGGGGATGTGGCGAAACCAAGTCAAAAGGAAAAGCTAAGACTATCAGAGTTTAGACGACCTTTCTTGGAGTGTTTGCCTTTTGGAGGAGCAATGTATGAATGAAGAAAACGAGCATCTAAATGTCCAGGACCAAATAGGCCCTTCTTAGATGCTATGCCTCAAAATACTAAGAGAATTAACTATAATTCTGAGACTACATCAAGAAGACAATATTCCACTGACCCTCCTCATAACTGAGACAACTTCTAGTTAGTTTTATTTTTTAACTGAAGGATATTTGCTTTATAATGTTGTGTTGTTTTCTGCCATACAACAATGCAAATCAGTCATAATTATATATATATATATATATATATATATATAT
>NW_011494861.1:21119452-21123241 GCF_000754665.1 Bison bison bison
GTGACAGGCTGGGTCCCCTGGGTTATTAGCAGATTCCTGCTAGATATCTATGTTATGCAAGATAGTGGATACATCAATGCTACTTTCTCAACTCACTCTACCCCTTCCTTCCCCTGCTGTGTCCACAAGTCCATTCCCTACATCTGCGTCTCCATTCCTATCGACCGTTCCCTCTTCCAGACAAATGCCAGTTCCATCGTTTCTAATTCCTCACATAAGGCAACATTAAGCGGTATTATTCTAACTATGAAAAGATGTTAAGTTTCTTTATCACTTTGTCCAAAAATGTGTGATTCAGTCACATGCAAAATGAAAGATGGCTGTTAAGGATTTCTTCCAAGACAAATAAGTCTCCAGCTCTCCCAACTCAAAGGACCAATTTTAAACTGAGGAATTGGCTGCAAGAGGAGACATTAAAGCCAAGTGTGAATAAGTGCCTAGACCACTGGTCCTGAATGGCTGAAGCTCAGCTTCTTCATTCAGTCAACACATATTTGCCAGGAACCTACCATATGCCAGTCATTGTGCTAAATGCTGCAGAAATCCTGTCTTTAAGGATTTCACAGTTTGGTGAGAGGGTGGGCAGGGTGGCGGGAGCTTGCAGATAAGCAGCCATTGCAGGCTTGATGGGCTTCCCTGCTGGCTCAGATGGTAAAGAATCTGCCTGCAATGCAGAAGGCCAGAGTTCGATCCCTGGGTTGGGAAGAGCCCCTGAAAAAGTAAATGGCAACCCACTCCAGATTCTTGCCTAGAGAGTTCCACGGACAGAGGAGCCTGGCAGGCAGCAGTCCTTAGGGTTGAAGAGTCGGTCACAACCGAGTGACCTGGGCTTCACAGGTGGTGCTAGTGGTAAAGAACCTGCCTGCCAGTTTTGGAGATATAAGACACACGAGTTCGATCCCTGGGTCAGGATTGATCAACGCTCTTTGGAGCATGTTTAGGGACCCTCAGCAGCACAGAAGGCCTGACCCAGCCAAGGGCTGGCGAGCAGCATACACTGCAGAGAAGCCTTCTTCGAAGTTGTCGCCTGTGCTCAGTTTTGAAGGTCATAAACCTGTCTGTGGTTTCAGTGCACAGAAGGTGTTTAAAAACCACTGAAAAGGTATTTCAAAAGCACAAAGAAAGGCGGTATGGGAGATATATTCCAGTGGTTGGCGGGGATTTAAAAAATAACTTTAGGGAAAATATCCCAAACTTCTAAAGAAGGTAAAAGATGACTTTATGACCTTTGATGTCAAGCTAAGAGCATTTTCTAAACAGCCTAACAAATTTCATTTGCATAACTGATTATGGCCTAAACATTTTACAAGTCTGTGAAATTTGTAAGGTGATTTACTTTTCTGCCAATTTAAAGAAAACCCTGTGGTTTGTAGTTTATTGTCCTGTAGGACATTAACCAATTTGAATTAACTTGGCAAATTTATTTCACCTTTCTTTTTTCCACTAATTATAAAAATCCCAAGTTTTCACATTACCTTTAAAAACAGCTTTGCCATCCTGCTGGTTTCATTATTAGAGTAAATAAAACTTTAAAATGAGCATGCTATTTTTTGTTGAAAAATCAGGTTTGTAACATTTGGGGATTACACTTTGATAGGTAAATGTGACCAGAAAATAAATAACTCGTTATGAAAACATATACTGCATGCAAAGTGCTTATTAAAGGTTTTGAATTTAGTGATGTTACCCAACCCTCATTAGCTATGTTCTCCTCCATTTTTCCATCTTAAGAAAAACAGGGATGTTCAGTAATATTCTAGACTCAGCACTTTCCTCTAGGCTGCAGTCTCTACTCTTCTTCTGTCGCCTATGTGCCCAAATAGGAACTGTTTTCCACTGTTTCACCTAGGGGCCTTATGCAAATGTTCATTTGTGTTTTTTTGTTCCCCTTGTGCTTTAAAAAAGCATATACATTTACAGGGATTAATTTGAGAACACCAGAACCATACAGAACAATGAACCATGTAGAACAATACACCGGAACCAACAGGCAATAAAGAAAGTGTATGCCTGCCAGGAAACCAGCCTACATCCTGCTGGAGTAGCACAGTACTGTGACTTTCTTCTGAGCCTGGTCACCACAAGATCCAAAACTTTTGACATGAGCTTGAGTCATTTTTAAATTAGTTCATGGTTAAAATTTGTAAGGGAGTTCTTTTCTTCTTCACTTAATTAATTGCATAAAAATTGAGAGATAGACATATAGATAAGTAAGGTGGAGAGTGAGTATGCATCAGGCAAAGAGCCCACATGTGCAGAGGCCTAGAGATGTGGGGATAAAGGGAAGAATGTATTTAAGGAACTCCAAGCGGATCAGTTTGACTGGATCACTGAGGAGCAGATAAGGTCATGAAGACATAAAGCTGCCCAAATAGACAGAAGCCAAATGAAAATGGGCCTTGCAGGCCATGCAAAGGAATGGAGACTTCTGAAGGCAGTAACAAGTCATTGAAGGATTTCAAATGCACTTTATAAAGACTACTTTGACAGCAAATATGAATTATAGACGGAAGGAGGCAAGATTAGAAACAGGGTCACTGGTTAAGAGGTCATTGCAATAATCCATAATCCATGTATTATTTGGCCTTGGAATACAGAATAAAGCAGGGCAAAGACTAATAGAGTTTTGCCAAGAAAATGCACTGGTCATAACAAACACCCTCTTCCAACAACACAAGAGAAGACTCTATACATGGACATCACCAGATGGTCAACACCGAAATCAGATTGATTATATTCTTTGCAGCCAAAAATGGAGAAGCTCTATACAGTCAGCAAAAACAAGACCAGGAGCTGACTGTGGCTCAGACCATGAACTCCTTATTGCCAAATTCAGACTTAAATTGAAGAAAGTAGGGAAAACCACTAGACCATTCAGGTATGACCTAAATCAAATCCCTTATGATTATACATGGAAGTGAGAAATAGATTTAAGGGCCTAGATCTGATAGATAGAGTGCCTGATGAACTATGGAATGAGGTTCGTGACATTGTACAGGAGACAGGGATCAAGACCATCCCCATAGAAAAGAAATGCAAAAAAGCAAAATGGCTGTCTGGGGAGGCCTTACAAATAGCTGTGAAAAGAAGAGAAGCGAAAAGCAAAGGAGAAAAGGAAAGATATAAGCATCTGAATGCAGAGTTCCAAAGGATAGCAAGGAGAGATAAGAAAGCCTTCCTAAATGATCAATGAGGACAGAAACAGCATGGATCTAGCAGAAGCAGAAGATATTAAGAAGAGATGGCAAGAATACACAGAAGAACTGTACAAAAAAGATCTTCATGACCCAGATAATCACGATGGTGTGATCAATGACCTAGAGCCAGGCAGCCTGGAATGTGAAGTCAAGTGGGCCTTAGAAAGCATCACTACGAACAAAGCTAGTGGAGGTGATGGAATTCCAGTTGAGCTATTTCAAATCCTGAAAGATGATGCTGTGAAAGTGCTGCACTCAATATGCCAGCAAATTTGGAAAACTCAGCAGTGGCCACGGGACTGGAAAAGGTCAGTTTTCATTCCAATCCCAAAGAAAGGCAATGCCAAAGAATGCTCAAACTACCGCACAATTGCGCTCATCTCACACGCTAGTAAAGTAATGCTCAAAATTCTCCAAGCCAGGCTTTAGCAATATGTGAACGGTGAACTTCCTGATGTTCAAGCTGGTTTTAGAAAAGGCAGAGGAACCAGAGATCAAATTGCCAACATCCGCTGGATCATGGAAAAAGCAAGAGAGTTCCAGAAAAACATCTACTTCTGCTTTCTTGACTATGCCAAAGCCTTTGACTGTG
>NW_011494861.1:21123783-21142123 GCF_000754665.1 Bison bison bison
GGACTGCAAGGAGACCCAACCAGTCCATTCTGAAGGAGATCAGCCCTGGGATTTCTTTGGAAAGAATGATGCTAAAGCTGAAACTCCAGTACTTTGGCCACCTCATGCGAAGAGATGACTCATTGGAAAAGACTCTGATGCTGGGAGGGATTGGGGGCAGGAGGAGAAGGGGACGACAGAGGATGAGATGGCTGGATGGCATCACTGACTCGATGGACGTGAGTCTCAGTGAACTGTGGGAGTTGGTGATGGACAGGGAGGCCTGGCGTGCTGCGATTCATGGGGTCGCAAAGAGTCGGACACTACTGAGCGACTGATCTGATCTGATAATCCATGTAGAAGTAATGAAAGCCTAAAGGAGGACCTAGGGAATGGAGAGGATTAGATTACCTCCCCTTGAAAAGAAAATGGTCCAAAGATCTTATCAGAAAGTATAACTCTTTCCCATGTTTTGTATCCACATCTAAATGAAACCAAAGAGATAATAGTAACATTCCAAGCAATAATTCTGTCTTGAGTCTGTTCCGGGAATAATTCTGCTACACATTGGCCTCTCCAGCTGCATTTTTTGCTGTATATACATTTAAGAACTCAGAGTCTATGAAACTTGCCCCACATCCCTCAGAAGAGCACCCTGAGAGGAATTGATCACATGGGAGAAACACTGAACTACAGTTATCTCCCTTCAAGTCTTTTAGAAACAGAAGTTTTTCATTTCCCAATTCCAATGAATCACTTATAACTAATCAAAACTCTCTTTCTTAAAAAAATGCATCATTTTCTTTTGCTGAAGTTGGTATTTTCTCTGGCATGCAGTGGAAAATTAGATACGTTGATCTCTTACACGGGGCTAGGATCTCAAATGGTCATTTAAGAATGAGGAAACAGCTGCAGAGCCTGGAACCTAAAACCATCTGGGAAACTGGTGGAGTAAAAATCTCCAAAATTTTTCTCCTTCATAAAAGCAAAGAAAACACTAGTAAGATAGCAAGAATCAACTTGTTCTAAACCCTGGAAATTACCAAAGGCTTGCAGCAATCCAGAAAACATTGGTTCAAGAAAAACTTGATAAGAAGAGCAAGCTTTGTGGCATTTTAATTTGCCCTATTTCCATTCCCCCTCTCCCCAGCATCACGGTGGTCTTGAAACCAACAATCACTGTGAAAATCAGCTGTCTGGCGGCTACTGTAAGAAACACAAGAGAATTGGAACTTCTTCGAGGTCCCATTACCAGAGAACTTCTATTTTTTTAACTGTCTGGCAGTTCCCTGGAAGACTCCATTAGCAAGTATATCTTTTTTAAAAATTTTATGTTGGAGTATAGTTGATTTACAATGCATGTTAATTTCCAGTGTACAGCAAAGCAATGCAGTTATGCATAGCTATTTAAACTTATGGTTACCAAAGGGGAAATACGGGGTGGAGGTGGGGAGAGATATTTTAGGAGGTTGGAATTAACATATACACACTATTTATATAAAATAATCAACAAGGACCTACTGTACAGCACAGGGAGCTCTACTCAATACTCTGTAATCACTTACTTGATGTAGAGTTCAACCAGTGCAAACAACCTATTCTCTGGGTGTATTTATTGAGAACAATCAGAGGCAATTGTTTTACGTCATGAATGCCCAAGGCAGTGAATAGTAATAGTTGGGACAATTTGTTGTAGACCAGTCGCTAAGTCATGTTCTGACTCTTTGTGACCCCCATGGAGTGCAGCATGCTAGGCTTCCCTGTCCTTCGCTATCTCCTGGAATTTGCTCAAATTCATGTCCATTGAGTCAGTGATGCTATCTAACCATCTCATCATCTGCTACCCACTTCTCCTTGTCCTTAAATCTTTCCCAGCATCAGGGTCTTTTTCAATGTGCTGGTTCTTCACATCAGGTGGCCAAAGTATTGGAACTTCAGCTTTAGCATCAGTCCTCCCTGTGAATATTCAGGATTTATTTCCTTTAGGATTGATTGGTTTGATCTCCTTGCAGTCCAAGGAACTCTTAAGAGTCTTCTCCAGCACCACAATTTGAAAGCATCAGTTGAGACAATAGGTGAACCAAAAAATCTTAAAAACGGAGAATGAGATATACATATTTTAAGATTGGTACAAAAGTAATTTTGGTTTTGCACTGCTGAAATTTACCATTTGATATTGGAATACATTCTTAAATAAATGTGGTTATGTTCTACATTGTTTTAATGTGTATTTCTTGCTTTATTTTTTGCTAATGACTTGTTACTTGCTGTTTATTTTATATGTATTTTAAACTATGGAAATGATGTTAGACAAAAAGCAAATTCGAGCAATTTTCTTATTCAAGTTCAAAATGGCTTGTAAAGCAATGGAGACAGCTCAAAACATCAACAATGCATTTGGCCCAGGCATTGCTAACAAATGTACAGGGCAGTGGTGGTTCAGGAAGTTTTGCAAAGGAGATAAGAGCCTTGAAGGTGAGGAGTGTAGTGGCCAGCCATAAGAAGTTGACAACGATCAACTGAGAGCAATCATCGAAGCTGATCCTCTTACAACTACATGAGTAGTTGCCTAAGAACTCAACATCAACCATTCTACAGTCGTTTGGCATTTGAAGCAAATTGGAAAGGTGAAAAAGTTTGGTAAGTGAGTCCCTCATGAGCTGGAAATAAAAAAAAAAAAAACGTTGTTTTGAAGTGTCATCTTATTCTGCACAACAGCGATGAACTGTTTCTCAATCAGATTGTGACATGCGATGAAAAGTGGATTGTATATGACAACCAGATTGTATATGACCAGCTCAGTGGTTGGACTGAGAAGAAGCTCCAAAGCACTTCCTAAACTCAAACTTTCAGCAAAAAATGTCGTGATCACTGTTTGGTGGTCTGCTGCCGGTCTGATCCATTACAGCTTTCTGAATCCCAGCAGACCCATTACATCTGAGAGGTATGCTCAGCAAATCAGTGAGATGCACTGCACTGAAAACTGCAAAGTCTGCAGCCAGCATTGGTCAACGGAAAGGGCCCAGTTCTCCATGACAAGGCCTGACCACACAACCAATGCTTTAAAAGTTGAATGAATTGGGCTAAAAGTTTTGCCTCATCCGCCATACTCACCTACCCTCTCACCAACTGACTACCACTTCTTCAAGCATCTCGACAACTTTTTGCAGGGAAAAGGCTTCCACAGCCAGCAGGAGGCAGAAAGTGCTTTCCAAGAGTTTGTCGAAATCTCAAGGTACAGATTTTTAGGCAACAGGAATAAACTGACATTTCTCCTAGGCAAAAATGTGTCGATTGTAATGGTTCCTATTTTGATTAATAAAGATGTGTTTGAGCCTAGTTATAATGATTTAAAATTCAGGGTCCAAAATGGCAATTACTCTTGCACCAACCTATAGACTGTTGGAAAGTTCTGATATGCGTATTCCTGGGAATCTAGAAAGCCATGTATATCTTCAAGGCTGTGCATATGCTCTGGGAAGAGCATATATACAAAATTAACTCAAAATATATCAAAGACCTAACTTAAAGCTGAAACTGTAAAACTTTTAAGAGAACATACAGGCATAAACCTTAGTGATCTCGGATTTAGCAATGATTTCCTGGATATGGGCTTCCCTGGTGGCTCAGATGGTAAAGGGTCTGCCTGCAATGCAGGAAACCTGAGTTGGTTCCCTGGGTTGGGAAGATCCCCTGGAGAAGGGAATGGCTACCCACTCCAGTATTCTTGCCTGGAGAATTCCATGGATTGTATAGTCCATGGGGTCACAGAGTCGGACATGACTGAGCAACTAACACATACTTTCTGGATATGACACTGAGAATACTGGCAAAAAAAGAAAAAACACAAACTGGATTTCATCAAAATAATCTTGTGCTTCAAAAGATACATCAGGAAAGTGAAAATATAGCCCAAAAATGGGAGAGAATTTTCATAAATACATTCGATAAGGGACTTGTATCTAGACTATATGAAGAAATCTTACAACTCCGAAATAAAAAGGCAACTAGCCCAATTTAAATGGGCTAAGGATATTAATAGACATTTCTCCAAAGAAGATAAACCAATGGCCAATAAACACATTAAAAGGTACTAAACATTAGCAAATAGGGAAATGCAAAGCAAAACCACAAAGTAATACTTCACACTCACTACTGTGGCTATGATAAAAAAAGATAGTAACAAGTGTTACGAGTATGTAGAGAAATTGGAACTCTCATACACTTCCGGTGAGAATATAAAATGATGCAGCTGTTTTGACAACCAGTCTGGCTAAATACAGAATTACCGTATGACCTGACAATTTTACTCTTGGCTATTTACCCAAGAGTAATGACAAGTTATGTCTTTATAAAAAACTTGGACATGCATGTTCATAGAAGCTTTATTCATAGTAGATAAAGAAGTGGAAACAACCCAACAACAACTGAACGAATGGATGAACAAAATGGGGTATACCCATATGATGGAATATTATTCAGCCATAAAAGGAATGAAGTAATGATTCATGATACAACATACATGAACCTTGAAAACACGATGGTAAGTGAAAGAAACCAGACGCAAAGGGCCAAATGTTGTATGATTCCATTTATATGAAATTTCTATAATAGGCAAATCCATAGAGAGAGAAAGATCAGTGATTGCCAATGGCTAGTGGGGAGGAGAAAACAAGGAATAACTGTTAATGGATATGGAGTTTCTGTTTGGAGTGATGAAAATATTCTGAAATATGGCAATGGCTTCCTAATTTTATGAATAACTCACTGAATTGTGCATTTTAAGGGGTGAATTTTATGGCATGTGAATTATGTCTCGGTAAAAATAAGTTAATTTAAAAAGTCTTTTGATAGGAGCAAAAGCCTATATCTGATCAAACAGGGTGCTTTTGACTTCACAGACTCAAAAGGAGGCTCAGGACACAGTGCTGTACAGGATCTTAATCACAGATATGGATCAGAATCATTTGTGGAGTTTTTAGACCATGCAGACAACAGGCCCACTTTTACATTTTCTGATTTAGTGGGTCATGGATAGGATCAAACGTATGATTTTATCTATTCCTGATTTAGATGTTGAGGACTGCAGTTATTAGAGGACAGGAGGAGAAATTAGGATTTGGAAAATCCAGATGCGTCGCAATTCTAAGTCATTTTGGTTCTAGAGCGAGATTTCTCTCCTCTATTCTAAGAGTGGTTACTGTCTACTCCTTATGTTTCTTGAAGATATTTATAAAGCATATTGGTCACTTACATTTCTCTTCCCAAATTCATGCCAGTATCTCAACTGTGTTAGTTAAATAAGAGGTACTCAATATTGTTGGTGTATTTTCCCTTATTTATATATACTTTTATCTGAGCCCCTACAGCTTTAGGAATGAATGGCAGCCCACTCCAGTGTTCTTGCCTGGAGAATCCCAGGGACGGGGGACCCTGGTGGGCTGCTGTCTACGGGGTCACACAGAGTCGGACATGACTGAAGCGACTTAGCAGCAGCAGCAGCAGCTTTCTCAAAGAGTAGCCTTGGAATCTGGAATAGTAGCTTTGGTGATAATACTTGAAGTATTGAGAGAATAAAAAGAATTTAGATAAGGATTAATATTGGTTCATCTAAAAGGAAATATGAGTTCTGGGGAAGATTAGAAATCTCCTTCATCACTGAATGGCATTCCATATGTCAATCTGTTGCTCACAACCTCAGTCTTGGCAAGTATTAGGACACGAACTCTCTAGGGCTGTCCCAAACACAGTGGGTCCCAGAAAAAGAAGTATGACTCTTGACAAGAACCCTGTGGGGTGCTTCAATCTGTTTCCATGATTTATGATCCCCTTACCCCAGTTGTGACTCCTACCATTTGGTCCAAACCTACAGAGACCATGTCTGACATTTTGGCAGAGAGAGGGGCATGTACTATCTTGAATCTATCTTGGGCTCACAAATCACCTTTCTTCCCTGCAAAGTTATTAGTTGCTTAATTATAGAGGAGAAGTTTGCATCTGTGGCCAGATACCAGGGCCAAGTTTAATAAAACCTGAAATGGCTCCCAGTTCCCAAGGACAATCAAAATCGAAGAATTCCACTGCACACTTGCCCAGGACTATAGGGTTGATGAAAAATGCCAGTCTTCCCAAGTATAATATTTTCTCAGATTCCTGAATAGCTACTGATGATGTGTAATAAAACAACTGCTAATACATCTGGGTTTGAGATATCAGGAAAACAAAACTATCAAGGTGACCTACAAAAACTCACTTCCCATCTGTCTCCATTCCTCTTCCTCTAAAACAATATGTAGGGCACCTTGGTATGGCCTCAAAAAAGATAGGGAAGAGGGATGAATGACTTTTTTAAAGAGTCATTCACTTTAACTTCCCATACTGTATAATCCTATATTGGGGGCTTTTGTGCAATTATCATTTTTACAGCTAGTAATATACACATTGTACAAAACTTAAAAGATTTTAAAAGATCTACAGAAGAAGTCTCCCTCCCATTCATTTCACTTAATCCTCCAGTGTCTTATCCCGGGATGGGGGCAATGGGGCAGGCATGGATGGTGCTAAGCAGTGTTTTAGGTCCTGGGGACAGAGAAGCAAACCTAACAAAGTCCCTGGCCTCAATGAGCTTACATTCTAGTGTGGAGAGACACAAAATAGGGTCCTGGTAAGTCCTATGAGAAAAATAAAATAGCCTGAGGAGGACTAGCCTTTGAGGCTCTCAAGAAGAGCTTTGGTTGGCTCTACCAAGTGTTGCCGAAATGCTGAGTGTGGAGCTACATGTAATGATGTGTCTACCAGATTTCCCAGCATGAAGTTGGTTGGTGACCTTGGCATTGGAGGGTAGGGAGAGAAGCTTGATTATGATGGATGGAAGAATGTGTAAGTGAGACGCAGCGGCAACAATACTAACTCACTCCAGAGGTTTGCTGTGAGTGGGCAGAGAAATGGGGCCCTGGCTGGAATGTTGTTGCACAGGTGAAATGGAACAATGCATATACAATGTTGAGACCAATGCCTGGCACAGAATGAGCACAGGGCTATTCTCCGTATTATATTTCCTATCCTTAGTTCTGTCTGTGTCTATTCAAAGCTCATTTTTTTTCTGAAAGATATTTTCCATCTATGCTTGTCTTATTTGAGTCCTGCGAATGTACAGTGATTCAGAGAAGTATCCACAATTATGAATGATTATATCTCTAGCGACTATGGATAACAGTTACTATTCTAGGAATTGTAAAAGGAAGGGCTTTGTGTTGTAAGTGGTTTGTCAGAATGCATTTGGTGCTGGCGGGGTGAGGTCACATGAGAACTCATTTCAGCCTGAAAGAGTGCTTTGAAGGGCGCTGCCAAGTACCAGGTTTCAGGCGGTAAGTGATCTTTCTCTTTTTTCTTTCTGCTGCTGGGTCCCACCTTCAGTTCAATCACAATACAGATGTGAGGGCGCCCAGGGGATTCTCTAGACAGGTTTTCTGTGTCTCTAGACAGGTTTTCTGGCATTTCCTATTTTCTGGGCTTGGGGGCAGTGGTGGTGCTGGGTTTGTGGTTTGTCTGCTTTTGGTCTTTTGTTTGAGAAATGTCAGCCATATAGACACATTTCCCAATTGTCACTATTTACAATCACTTAAATGACCATAGGGTCACAAAGAGTGGGACACGACTGAAGCAACTTCACACACTCGCACAAATGGCCATAAGGATAGAAAAAGCAACTTGGACCACCGACAACCGAGGTAAACTACCCTAGCAGGAGGGAAAGAGGGCTAGTGGTACCCATCCTAAGTCACTCTAGTCCTGTTCCTCAAGGCACCAGCTCATGTCCCAAGCAGTAGCTCCATATTTGTTTAAAAATCTGGGTATATTTGCAGAATGTCAATCCTGTTAAAGAATCAGCTAACCCCAGATTCCCAGTATATTCATCTGTTGGTACTCGGCTGGATAGCTATTGTCCTGGCAAGACAAGAACAGTCCTCTCATCTTCTAGGTGCTAGAATCAGAATGCACTGTTCTGTTGCTCTTCCTGCCAGCTCAAAGACTGCATCCTGGAGCTTCTCCTCTTGGAGTTGTGGCTCCCTCCACCCGCATCCCCAACTCCCACGATGTCTCTTCAGCACTGTCTCCTTTTTGAAAGCGGTTTAGTGTGTGTTCATTATATAATCCCATGTATTTGTGACTTCAGTCACTGTCTTGCATTAACATATTAGTTATTTTGTATGTCTTATCTTTCCAACTATAATTGTGAGACCCTTAAATTTCTTTGAATTCTCTTTGGCTGAGTATATAGAACAGACACTCTGTAAATAATTGTGAATTAGTTCTAACACATTTCCTTACCCTCAAGGATCTTAACATTTCACTGGGGAGGGGAGGGATACTCAGGTGAAATAGCTCAATAACCAGTCAAGACAACAATTCAACGCCAAAGTGGAAGGTAGACCTAGGAGGCACAGTGGCAAGGATGCCAGGGGAGAAAAAGCCACAAGGCTGAGCCAGTCTGAGAAGGCTCTTAGTTGCCCTGAGACAATAGGTCAATAGTTGGTTTTATAAATGAATCCAGCTAGCCTACTAGTACTACTGCAACTGTCATTTTGGCTTTTGTATACTGATCTCGCTGCTTCCCAAAAGGGATTTGTTCTACAGACAGGCCCACGTCCTGGCCCCTAGAAATCTCCCAGCAAACTTTACTCCTGTCCTCTTTTCCCACTTTCAAAGCCCTTTCATCATTCTTCTTCTTCTTTTTTTTTTAACTTCTGTTTCTATGGAAAGATTTATCTTACGGTTCAGCTCTCTAAAAGAAAGAGCCGCTAGCTGGAGAATGGGCGTACAGAGGGTGCGTGAGCTTCCCCGTGCTGCTTTCTGGGTGCTGCGGTTGTGCTTTTAATCCTGCTGCTGTCAGGCTCCATTAGGAGGTTTGAGCATCAGCCTCCTACCTTTGGGGCCTGGCCTCCCATCAGCTCTGGCTGAAATGAGGACGGTGTTTGAGACTGGTAATCAAGAAGAAAGATAGGTTGGATATTTGCAAAGAGCCTTTACTCACCATGCTTACCACCCAGTCACCTTTCATATCACATGGGGGCATTTATCCTCCCATTTGCAAGCACTGACTGCCATTAGGGAAGCCATCAGGATGCCATGTGCTGGCATCCATAAAATCATTTTAAAACAGTAGTAGAGAATCAAGGCTAAGCTTCTGTAACTCTCACACACCTTTGAAAAGGAACGGATTTCTTCTTTCTGGGAACATGGAACAGTGCTGAAGGAGCAGGACCCTCTCCTCCTCCAAAGTAGGCAAAACAGTCTTGATAATCCGGGGTGACAGATGTTACAACCAACAGCTTTCACATCTGGCCTCCAAGATACTTCAGTGGGTCAAAGAGGCACTTGGACTCTTGCCTCAGAGCACTGGCAGCAAGTTTCTGCGAAGGAAAAGGCCCCCTGATTTCTCTTTCTTTGCATTTGATATAAAGCAGGAACCGGTGCCTTAGAAAGAATTCATAGGATCACTGTTTCTCAAGCTGAAATGAACACCTCTATTGTCATCAGCAGAACATGTTAAGAGCCTATCTATGCCAGTTATTATGCTGGATCTCAAACCAGAATCTGTATATTTTTTTGTGAACCCTTAGTATAAAAAAGCACTCATTTGAACTCAGTAAATATATGAAAATCTGGATGAAATGCAAAGCTCAAAGTCATTGTAGGGAAAACAAACAGAAAGGTTATGAGTGGTTATCCCTATCTTGTTACCACAGCTATTTATTAAAATAAGTGCTTCTTTTTAAAGGAAAACTCAAACATTTACATAGAAATGTATTTTTGAGCCAGGTATTTACTTTGGAATGTTAATTTAATTTATTCATTAGGAATTAAAATTTGCAAAATTTGAATTTGCAAAAAAGTTGCATATTAATGCCCATAATTAGTTTCATTGATACAAGTCTAACACACTCATTTTTGAAATGATTATTTGTCCTTTATTATGTTGAAACAAAAACTTTTCTACTACAATCTGTGAAACAAATATATTTAGTATTAGAGGGCTGAGATAAGTTCACACAGATTGGCCTCAGAAAAAAGAAAGAATATAAATTTATGAGATGATACACCATAAAAAGCTATAAATGTGAGTTTGGCTGTGAAGTAGCAGAGGAGAGACTGAAGTAGCAGCAAATGTCCAGATGACAATGAGCAAATCACTTCTGATGTGAGAGCCTGCGAGAGCAACACTACGCTAAGTACGAAGAATGAGAGCTCTTCTTTAGACAGCAATGGTAACAGTAGCAGTGGACTCTCAAAGACATTTCCGGAGGAAATAGGACAGTTTGCTCTGTAAGATGTGACACATGAGAAAACAATTTATATGGTTGCTTTTTAATAATAACCTCTAGTATAAGAAGAAAATTTTGACTTGTGGTGCCCACCTTGGGCTGAATAAACAATGCTCTGGACTCAGGCCACTCTGCCCAGACTCAGCATTGCCCCAACTTCAGTGTTAGAATGGCTTCATCATGGATCCCGTGTCTTCACACAGTTTTCCAGTTACGAGAACACCATTCTTTGTCTGTTTGTTTATTTTTGGTTGCACTCACTCTTCGTTGCTATGGTCGTGAAAGAGTACTTTCCTGTGATTATAATACATTTCAGAACATTGTCTTAATGAGTAATATTTGTACCCCTGCCCCCCACAAATAGAGACTGAGACATGACAGCAGTTTCACTGGCTGTGAAGTGGCTGCTCAGTCTCATGCATGGGCCAGTTTTGGCCACCAGGGCAGGTGAGGGGCCAGAGGAGAGGATGTGGACCGAGGCCTGCTCAGAAAGGCTACTAGAGTGTGAAAGAAAAAAGGGATGCTCAATAGTGATGTGAGCACAAAGTGCACAGAGAGGAATCAGTGGCAACTATTTTTTTTTAAAGATTTATTTATGGTTTTTCCAGTGGTCATGTATGGATATGAGAGTCGGACTATAAAGAAAGCTGAGCGCCGAAGAATTGATGTTTTTGAACTGTGGTGTTGGAGAAGACTCTTGAGAGTCCCTTGGACTGCAAGGAGATCCAGCCAGTCCATCCTAAAGGAAATTAGTCCTGAATATTCATCGGAAGGACTGATGTTGAAGCTGAAACTCTAATACTTTGACCATCTGATGTGGAGAGCTGACTCATTTGAAAAGACCCTGATGCTGGGAAAGATTGAGGGCAGGAGGAAAAGGGGACAACAGAGGATGAGATGGCTAGATGGCATCACCAACTCAACGGACATGGGTTTGGGTGGACTCCAGGAGTTGGTGATAGACAGGGAGGCCTGGCGTGTGCAGTTCATGGGGTTGCAAAGAGTCGGACAGGACTGAGTGACTGAACTGAACTGATTTATATTTTTGGCTGCACTGGGTTTTCGTTGCTGTGCAGAGGCTTTCATTAGTTTCGGTGAGTGGGGCCAGCTCTCTAGTTGTGATGCACAGGCTTCTCATTGCGGTGGCTTCTCTTGTTGCAGAGCATGGGCTCTAGGAACACGGCCTTTAGTAGTTGCCGTGCATGGGCCCAGTAGTTGTGCCAGGCAGGCTTAGATGTTCTGGGGCATGTGGGGATCTTCCCTTGAATTCCACTCAGTTCAGTTGCTCAGTCATGTCAGACTCTTTGGACTGCAGCACACCAGGCCTCCCTGTCCATCACCAACTCCCGGAACTTGCTCAAACTCATGTCCGTCAAGTCAGTGATTCCATCCAACCATCTCATCCTCTGATATCCCCTTCTCCTCCTTCCTTCAGTCTTTCTCAGCATCAGAGTCTTTTCCAATGAGTCAGTTCTTCGCATCAGGTGGCCGAAGCATTGGAGCTTCAGCTTCAGCATTAGTCCTTCCAATGAGTATTCAGGATTGATCTCCTTTAGGATGGACTGGTTGGATCTCCTTGCAGTCCAAGGGACTCTCAAGAGTCTTCTCCAACACCACAGTTCAAAAGCATCAATTCTTTGGCACTCAGCTTTCTTTATGGTCCAACTCTCATATCCATACATGAACACTGGAAAAACCATAGCTTTGACTATACACACCTTTGTCGGCAAAGTCAAGTCTCTGCTTTTTAATATGCTGTCTAGGGATTGTCCCTTATGAGAGATCAAACCTGTGTTTCCTGCATTGGCAGGCAGATTCTTAACCAACAGACTACAAGGGAAGCCCGCCACTGTCTATTTTTTAAAGTTGTCTTTATTGCATACTAACTCTGCATAGCCACTGAGCTAGGTGATCTTTGTGTGGGCACACTTAAGAGGTAGAGAGTTGGGACTTCCCCTGGTGGTCCAGTGGCTAAGACTCCATGCCCTCAGTGCAGGAGGCCAGAGTTCGATCCCTGGTCAGGGAACTAGATCCACATGCTGCAACCAGGAAGTTGCATGCCACAACTCACATGCCACAGTGAAGACCTGCTGTAGTCAAATAAATAAATAAACTTTTTTTTTTTTAAGAAAAAAGTACAGAGAGTATTTATCTCTTATTCTATAGCTGAAGAACTAAGATTAAGAAAGATTAAGTAACTTTCCCAAGATTATTCTGGTTGTGAAAACACCCAAACTCAGTTTGTTTGACTATTGACTGTCCTATTTGTTGTTGCAGTATGATTTAAAATGCAAGCCAAGAATTCCTGATTTCCAAGAAGCAACTATAAAACACTGTTTCAAGAGAGGATTGGACATGCATGGTCAGTCATGTCCACCTCTTTGGACCCTATGGACTGTAGCCCACCAGACTTCTCTGTCCATGGAATTTTCTAGGCAAGAATACTGGAGCAGGCTGCCATTTCCTTTTCTAGGATACCTTCCCGACCCAGGGATTGAACCCACGTCTCTGTGTCTCCTGCATTGGCAGGCAGATTCTTTACCAACTGCACCCCCTGGGGAGCCTCAAGAGAGGACAGATGCTTCATCTGTACTGGGAAGACCAAAAAAGGGAGACAGAAGAAAATGCAAAGTTGAATAAATTTAAATGCAAGATAAAAATTCACAGAGGTAGCACACTCCTTTTTGTTGGATAATTGATTATACCTTATCTGAATCTTGATTCCGAGGCTGTGTGAGAGAAGACCTGTCCCCTATTATTTCTGGGAGTTTTCCAAGGTTATTTTTTCACATTTCTCTCTTTCTCTGGGCTTGTATATTCACACATGCCACCTCCTTTCTGACCCAAATTGCAGCAGGCACAAAGGCAGCCCTCTTTACCTGTTCTTATACACCCACAAATTCATACACAGAAAGGCATATTGTTGGTTTAGAAACTTTGCTGAAGATCTGGGGGAAGACGTTCATAGGAAAGGGTGACATATGTCTGTGTTCACTATCCTCCTCTCATCGTCCTTGTTTCTTACACCCCAGGAGCAACAAAGTCTTCTCTTTGCCTCAGAGAGGACAGTTTTTTGAAAATCAATTTTCCCCCTAAATTTAGAAAGGAAATTCGGTGCATATCCTGTGTATTAGCATAACACACCCCTAATAGAGACTGGAGTGGCATTCAAATACATCAATGTTTTTGCAGCAGAATGAATAAATACTGGCACCAAGTGAGATAAATAAAGATTTTAAATAGCCTCACTGTTGCCTGAGATTTGCTACCAAATCAAATCAGCTCAGATTTTTTTTCTCAAATGAAATCATTTCTAAACTGAGGTTCATCGATTTTTGAATTTCAAATTGTGGATAAGGGATTGTAGAACTGTGTAAGAAAACCACTGAGCTAGGTTTTCTTTTTCTTTATTTTTTAAATTGTGAAAGTATGGTAACACATTTACAGAAGACTTGGAAGATACAGAACAAAGTTACATATAGTTCCACCGTAACAATTATTTTTTTAAGTAGCTAAACTAAGACTTTTAGTTGAAGTTTCAAGGAGCTAGGTTTTATAATCTAGCCCTTCTCTGGAGACATCTGTGGCCTTAATCACTGATTAAACAGTACTGGACATCTTTAAAAAGAAAAACTTAAATCCTAGCTTTGATTTAATATGTAGCTTGAGTGTCTGAAGGCAGAGTTGGTCATATGGAAGAAATTAAACTAACACTCCTTTTTGAAACTTTCCCCAGCAAAACCTGTCATTAGATAAAAAGAATTTTTATTTTCGCAATTATAATGAAAACACCAAGATTGCTTTGGGAAGAGAGAAACAGCCTCCTCAGATAAAGAAGGGGATGTTTCCACTGGCCAAAGAGACTAGGCTGAGGTGATGTAGTCCTTGTCTAAAGGGTCCTTTTATTTATTTATTTATTTATTTTTATTATTTTTAATCTGTGGGATCTTAGTTCCTCAACAAGGCATTAAATGCATGCCCCCTGCATTGGAAGTACAGAATCTTAATGAAGTCTCAGGTCCTTTCATTTTACAATGAAAGTCAATAGAAAAATAATATTCACTTTACAACTTACTTTACCGGAATGCATCTAAGAGAGCGAGGGATATGAGTAATTTTCTTTTTTTCCTTGAGGTAGTCCTATAGACTTCTAGCCAAAAGACAGAATTTTTACCAAAATAAGCCCTTCCAGATTTAAAAAAAGCAACACGTTCATGCATGCAACTGAAGATCTTCTGCTTCTGATAGTGGCAGACTTACCCTCCTGAAGGGTTAGCTGAAGGTGAGTAAAAGGTTGGATAAAACATGATTAAATAAAATCTTAAAAGCATTAAAGAGCTAACAATAAGGAATTACTAGCATTAAACCCAACCTGAAGATAGAAATCCAAAGAGATGGAACCTTACACTTGGGACACTGGGGGTCTTTTGATAATCCTGGTTAGAAGTCAAAAGTTGAAATGCACTGTTCACCGAAAGTATGAACGCTGCTAAAAAACCACCCTGTGCTTTGGTTTGAAGCCTTTTAAAGGAGTTACACTCTAGGGTAGAGCGAATGGACGTGCACTTATACTCGGGTGTGGGCTGGATCTGGTGACTCATTTCTCATGAATAGTATATGGCAGAGGCGACGCTCTTTCACCACATGAGCTTTCATCCCTGTTTCTTTCTTTTTTTGGGGGGGGGAGGTGCATGGCATGTGGGAATCTTAGTTCCATGACCAGGGGCTGAACCCATGCCCCCTGCAGTGGACATATGGAGTCTTAAGTCTTAACCACTGAACCACCAAGAAAGTCCCCTGGGTTTCTTTTTAAAAAAAATTTTTTTTAATTTACTGAACAGGTAGTTGATTTACAATATTGTATTAGTTTCAGGTGTACAGCATAATAATTCAGTATTTTTTCAGATTATATAGGTTATTGTAAGACAATGGGCATAATTCTCTGTGTTATACAGTATATTCTTGTTGCTTATCTATTTTCTATTTAGTAGTTTGTTAATCCCATACCCCTAATTTGTCTCTCCTCTCTTTCCTCTCCCTTTTGATAAGCACAAGTTTGTTCTGTATCTGCAACTCTATTCCTGTTTTGTATATACATTCACTTATATTATTTTTAGATTCCACATATAAGTGATATCATGTAGTATTTTTCTTTCTCTGTCTAACATTTCCCTAAGCATTATGTTCTCTAAACTGAAGATCAACAAGGATATGGAAGACCTGAACAAACTATAAAACACCTAGGTGTAACATACACCTATAGGATGCTCCACCCACAACACCAATCTTCTCTGGTGCGCATGACCTTCTCTAGAACAGCCCATACATTAGGTCATAAAATACGTCTCAGTACATTTTAAAGATGTGACATCAAAGAAAACATGTTCTCTAACCAGAATGGAATAAAATTAGATAATACTAACATAAATAAATTTGGGAAACTCACAAATATGAAATAAACAACATACTTCAAGATAACCAATAGGTCAAGGGTGAAATCCAATGGAAAATTAAAAATTTGAGATGAACGAAGATGAAAACATAACACACCAAAACTTATGGAATACAGTGAAAGCAGTGCTTAAGGAGAGGTGCATACCTATAAAGAGCCATCAATATATTAACAAAGAAGAAAGACCTCAAATCAATTACTTAAATTTCTACCTTAGGAAACTAGAAAAAAGAGCAAACTAAATCCAAAGCAAGAAGAAGGAAATAATAAAGATTAGGGTAGAAATAAGTGTGATATAAAATAGAAAAACAATAGAGAATCAACAAAGCCAAAAACTGTGACTTGAAAAAAAATCAACAAAATTGACCAAACTTGAACTAGACCACTCAAGAAAAAAAGAGAGGAGACTTAAGTTACTATTTGTTATTTTATTTGCTCAGTCATTTCCAACTCTTTGCAGCCCCATGGCAAGCTACTATACTCAAGAATAAAAGCTAATCACTACTGACATTACAGAAATAAAAAGGATTATAAAGGAGTACTATGAATAATTTTATACCAAAAAATTAGATAATCTAGATAAAATGGACAAATTCCTTAAAAGATGTGAACTACTGAAACTGACTCCACAAGAAATACAACAATCTGAATATACCTATAACAAATAAAGTGATTTAATTAGTAATTAAGAAACTACTCACAAAGAAAAGCCTAGCCCCAGATAGCCTCACTAAAGAATTTTATATTGTTGAAAGATGAATTCTTCCTTCATAAACTCTTCCAAAATAATGGAAGAGGAGGGAACACTTCTCAATTCATTCTGAGACCAGTATTACCCTGATACCAAAATCAGATAAAGACATTACAAGAAAAGAAAACTACAGATAAATATACCTGATGAATATAGATGCAAAACATCTCAACAAAATACCAGCAAATCAAATCCAGCAACACATAAAATGGATTATTCAGCAGGCTGCTGCTGCTGAGTCGCTTCAGTCGTGTCTGATTCTGTGCAACCCCATAGACGGCAGCCTACAAGGCTCCTCCGTCCCTGGGGTTCTCCAGGCAAGAACATTGAAGTGGGTTGCCACTTCCTTCTCCAATGTGTGAAAGTGAAGTCGCTCAGTCGTGTCTGACTCTTTGAGACCCCATGGACTGCAGCCTACCAGGCTCCTCCATCCATGAGATTTTCCAGGCAAGAGTACTGGAGTGGGTCGCCATTGCATTCTCCTATTCAGCAGGACCAAGTGAGATTTAGCCTAGGAATGCAAGATTGTTTTAACATCCAAAAATCAACAACTATAATACACTACTTGAACAGAATAAAAGTCAAAACCATTTGACCACATCAATAGCTGTAGAAGGCATTTGGTAAAATCCAACATTCTTTTTTAAAACAAGAAACATTTAACAAACTAGGAATAAAAGGTATCTTCTTCAGCCTGATAAAGGACATCTAGGCAAAAACCCATAGCTAACATATTTTGTGGTGAAAGACTGAATGCTTTCCCCCTAAGGTCAAGAACAAGACAAGGAAGTCGGCTCTTTCCACTGCTATTCAATATTTCACTAGAGGCTCTAGCCAGGACAGGAAATGTGGAGTGAAGTAGGCTGACCACAATGAATCAAAGTAGAAATCAATAACAGAAAGATAAAAGGAAATCTCCAAACACTTGTAAACCAAACAACATACTTCTAAATTATCATTTCATCAAAAAAGAAAGTCTTAAGGGAAGTTAAAAAAAAATATTGAATAAAATAAAAGTTCAAATACAACATATCAAAATTTATCGGATGCTGAGGAAGCAGGACTGAGAGAAAAATTTATTTCATTAAGTGCGTGTAAATAGAAAAGAAGAAAGTCTTGAACCAATGATCTAAGCTTTTGCCTCAAGAACCTAGGAAAAAGAGCAAAATAAACCTAAAGTATTAAGAAGGAAGACAAGATTAGAAACAAATAAAACTGAAAACAGAAAAACAATAGAGAAATTCAAGAAAGAAAGAGTTGTTTCTTTGAAGGAATCGGTAAAATTAGCAAGACTGACAAAGGAAAAAAAGAGATAACACAGTGCCGGGGACCAGCCCCGGCTGATCCAGGGTATTCGAAGGAGAGACGGCATAGGCGAGGATCAGGATACAATAGCTTAATTAAATATTAATTAAAGATATAAAGAGTAATAGAATAAGGATAGCTCAGTAGGAAAATTCAGTGGAGAAAAGAGGCTGAGTAGCTTGGTTTACGCGGGAGGCCAATAAAACTTCAAGACAAGAAGTTTGCACCACTTACGTAGGCCGCAGGCGTCCTTCCGTTCTCCCGAAGGAGAGGAGACACTGAGGCCTCCCCGGTCGGATCTTAGAAGCCCAGGCATAATTAGTAAGCATGGTGGGTTCCGCGCTCCAGATGGAGACTCAGCCAGAGTGAGAGAGAGAGCGACATGGGGAGACCAGTATTTCGAGAAACTGATCCCAATTCTTTATTTTCCATGGTCTACTTTTATACACTGAGATGTTATGCAAAAGTCACGCGGGGTCAGCAGTCCTGACTTTTATCAAAGTCAGGTGCTTCATACAAATGTATACA
>NW_011494861.1:21142223-21147370 GCF_000754665.1 Bison bison bison
AATAAAGTTACATTCCTACAGGGTGAGGGTGTAGTGGGTTTTAGTTAAGGAAAGAATTTACTTAGCCTAAGGTCTAACGTGATTAATATCAAAGGTTAATACTTATTCCTTCTATATATTCATTCATGTGTGTAAGGGCAGGGGATGTGGAGACGTAGCAACAAACATTGGCTCAACAAATGAAAAACCCTTCACCAACACAATTTCTAATTAGCCCACTATACTTATACTTATAGTTTTCTAACTTCTCTAAAGAACCTGTTTTTAGAGGGTTTAAAGCATCTCGTGCCTCTCACGGTTGGGAGGCTGTGAGCAATCACATGTGGCCGGACGAGCCTGTCAGGCAGGCTAGAGAACCTTCAGAGGAGTTTGTAGGTTAAAACACTCTTGTCACACCCAAGAGTTTTTATTGACTGGAGCTCTAGGTTAACTCCTTCTCCGAAAGAGGTGGTGGGGGACAGCCCCCGTAAAGTCAGAGGTATAGGTAAGAGTACAAAGTAGTAAAGTAGGCAGGCTCTGGTTATGGGGGTAGACGCTCGAGGATTTCCAGGGGGACTCCTGAGGCTCGATCCCGCCTTTGCGTATGTCGAGCCTCCTTCCTCATGACCTTTGCCATGGGCGGAGTACCTCACTCTGGCTACCGGCAGTGATAGAATTCCAGTTGAGCTATTCCAGATCCTGAAAGATGATGCTGTGGGAAGTGCTGCACTCAATATGCAATATGCAATATGCACTCAATATGCAATATGCCGGCTCCAGGCAACACAGATCACCAGTGTTTCAAGAACAAAACAGGAAATATACTATAGACCTTGCAGACTTCAAAAAGATACCAAGGGAATATGGTGAACACACATAAATTTGACAACTTACATGAAATGCCAATTCTTTGAAAAATATGAAGTACCACATCTCACCCAAACTGAAGTAGACAATTTTAACAAACCTGTAACTATTAAGGAAATTAAATCTGTAATTTAAAAACTTCCAAAAAAGAAACCTCCAGGCTCAGATAGTTTCACCAGAGAATTCTACCAGCATTTAAAGAAGATTCGACATCAAATCTACATCATCTCTTCCAGAAAATGGAAAAGGAGGACACATTTCCCCATTCATTTAATGAAGCCAGTATTACTGTGATATGAAAATTAGATCAAGACCATACAAAGAAAGAAAACTTCAGACCAATACATCTAATGAATATAGACACAAATGTGCTTAAGAAAATATGAGCAAATAGAATTTAGCAACGTATAAAGAGAATTATATACCATGACCAAGTGGGCTTCATTTCAGAGATGCAAGGTGGGATCAATTTATAAAAATCAATCAATGTAGTTTGCCATATTAACAGGCTAAAAAGAAAAAAAAATCACATGGTTATATAATCAGTATAAGAATGATTGACCAAATTCAACCCCCTTTTGTGACAAAAACTTTCACAAAAATAGGAACGGAAGGCAAATTTGCCAAGTTGATAACTACAGCTAATTTATACTTAATGAGGAAAAGATTGAATGTTCTCTCCCTAATTCTTATCAAAATATCAGGAAGGTTCTTTGTAGATATAGAGAAGATTATTCTAAAGTTTAAATGGAAAGGCAAAGGAACTAGAAGATTTAAAACAATTTTCAATAGGAAGAACAAATATGGGTAGAAGCAGTCTGCCCAATTTCAAGGTTTATTATATAGCTACAGTAATCAAGACTCATAATAGGAAAAACTGAAAAACCAGACCTTATTAAAATTTAACACTTCCTCTGCAAGGGGAAAAAAAAGTATCCATGTAAAGAGGATGAAAAGACAAGTTACAGACTGGAGAAAATATTTTCAAACCACACATACACAAAAGGACTAGGAACTAGAGTATACGAAGAACTCTCAAAACTCAACAGTAAGAAAATAAACAATCCATTTAGAAAATGCCCCAAAGATATAAACAGACATTTCACCAAAGAGAACATACAGATGGAAATATAAGCATGTGAAAGATGTCCAACATCATTAGCCAGTAGGAGAAGGTAAATTAAAATCACCATGAGCTATCACTGCAGATCTATCAAAACGGCTAAAATCTCAAAAACAATATTAACACCAAATGTTGGCAAGAATGTGGAGAAATGGGGTCCGTCATACATTGCTAGTGGAATGGGAAAATGGTAAGCTACTCTGGATGGCATCACTGACTCAATAGACATGAGTTTGAGCAAACGCCAGGAGATGGTGAAGGACAGGGAAGCCTGGTGTGCTGCAGTCCATGGCGTCCAAAGAGTCAGACACGACTGAGCGACTGAACAACGCTCTGTAAAACAGGTTGGCAGTTCCAAAAAACCAAGCATGCAACCACCACACAATTCAGAGATTGCTCTCCTGGGTATCTATCTCAGTAATAGGAAAACTATTTAGACCAAAAAACCTGTGCGCAAATGTTTACAGCAGCTTTATTTATAATAGCTCAAAAAACTGGGGGGTGAGGGAAGATGTCTCTCAATGGGTGAGTGAATGGTTAAACAAACCACGGTACATTCATACCATCCAATAAATAAACCTGCATGATTTTCCAAAGAATTATGGTCAGTGAGGAAAAAAATCCAAAAAGTTATGGACTGGACAGTTTTATTTATTTATAATGGACAGTATATCATTCTTGAAATTACACAATTTATTGAAATGATAAATAGACACATGGTTTCCAGGAAGGATGGGAAGGGGTGCCAGGCGAAAGCAGGTGTGGTTTTACAGGGAAACCTGAAGGATTCTAGTGGCGAGTAAAGATTTGAAAAGGCATTTAACAAAACAGAAAATTTGATTAGTCTATAAACACATGTAAAAGTGCGCAACCTCATTTGTATTGGGTTGGCCAAAAAGTTCGTTTGGGTTTTTCCATCCGATGTTACAGAAAAATCCAAACGAACTTTTTGGCCAACCCAAATAATTAGGTATATGAAATGAAGATCACAATTTTGATACCATTATGCAAATGCAACTACCACACAATTCAGAGATTGCTCTCCCGGGTATCTATCTCAGTAATGTTGACAAAAATGAAGAAGTCTGACAATGTTATGTTTTGGCAAGGATGTAGAGTAATTGGAACAATCATCCATCTCTGCTAGGAGTGTAAACTTTATGACCACTTTGGAGAACAATCTAGTATTCTCTGAAAGACTTAAATATAAGTATACCCTATAGCTTAGCCATTCTACTCCAAGATATATACACTAAAGAAAAGTTTGCCTTTGCATGCCAGGAAATATATAGATACATGCAAGAACATTATTAGCAGCATTATTTGTAATAACCCAACTACAACTGCACACAACAAAACAGATGACCTCATAAACATAACGCAGTGAAAGAAGAGGCCAGACACACAACAAAATGCTCATGCTATATTGCTCCATAAACAGAAAGTTCAAGAACTAAACTACAGTGTTTAGAGATGAGTAACAAGCTGATAAAACTATAAAATATATATAAGGAAGTAATTACCATACACTTAGGATAGTTGTTGCTTTAGGGGGAAGGACTTATGAAAAACAATGGGATCTGAGTTGATGGCAATGTCCTGGTGGTTATTACAAAGTTTAGTGTATTTTTCTCTGTGTGTAATTGTTTATGAGAAAATAACGCATCCCTTCATATTTCACTGTCTCGACTTTGAGAAGAAATGAGGACGGAGGAATGTAGATGTGAGGTTTGACTGTGTGAGAAAAAGCAGCACAGGAGAGTCTGAGGTCAAAATTTAGAACCTGTCAAGAGAGACGGGGGGAAATGGAGTGTTGAGGAAATGGCAGACCCGCTAGGTTGATGAAGTGGGTAGATTGCCTATGGATGTTGTTGTTGTTGTTGTTTTCTCAATGCTTAGGAATAATAAAGTTTGCTCTAAAGTGCTAAATTTCTTACTCCCCTCTGTTACAAGTTGGACTTGAGCTGAGGGACTATAGTTTTTTTTTTTTTTTCCAAACTGTATTTGGTTCACCTTGGCTTTGAATCCTCCAGGCTATCCAGGGCAAGAAGAGGAAAACATTTGACGTGGAACAGAAAGGCTCCCTCCTTGAGCATGAAGACGGGTGACCCCATCCCTCTCTCCTCCCCAGTCCTCAGTTTAAGCAAGATGGGAACAGGGTCAGGAGAAAGATAAACAGACCAAATCAGGTAAAAGTTTCCCAAATTTGGAAGTCCTGGAAAGGGACACTTTCCTTCTGTCTCATTCCGTCAGGTTCTCCAGGCAGATCTCCTGAACTATTGATGTCAAAATTCATTGTCTGGAAGTACAGCACAGAAGCAACTTTAAAAGCTTTATGTGCTGTGTTGAGTCGCTCAGTCATGTCCGATTCTATGTGACCCCAAGGACTGTAGACTGCCAGGGGCCTTTGTCCATGGGGATTCTCCTGGCAAGAATAGTGGGGTGGGTTGCCATGCCTTCCTCCAGGGAGTCTTCCCAACCCAGGGATGGAACCCAGGTCTCTTTCATTGCAGGCGGATTCTTTACGGTTTGAGCCACCAGGGAAGCCCGTCATCTCTACTCTGAACCGCCAGGGAAGCTCCTATAAAAACTTTATAAGAGGATGATTTAACGAGAGTCTCGAGCACCCTTAACGTTTTCTCCTTGTGTTGTGGGGAAGAGCTCTGCTTCTTCTTCCCTGTCTTTTCCTGCCAAATCTTGCCAGCCCAACTCTGATCACACACTGACTCCCTCCCTGCCCAGCCCCGAGGACCGGGTACCCCTCAATGGCGGGGACATCAGGTGTCACTGGGGCTTCAGGGACCAGTGCGGACCGGAGTTAGGAGTTAGAAAAATGAACCGTTCAGGCGGCTCTCGAGGCCAAGCCCAGTGGACAGCGACACACCCCGGCCCTTACGACTGTCATTCTCCCAGGGTTTTCCGCGCCGGACCCAATCTGTACGTTTCATACCAAGTCCCCTGAGCCAGCCTTCCTAAGGCGCCCGACACCGAGTTTCCATTTTTTTTTAGGCAAAAAGGCAGGGAAGCCTCTTTGGAAGGCAACCACCTGCGCTGTTCCATCTCTTCCCTTCGCCCTGGAGCAGGCAGCCTCTCTAGCTGGGGATTCTCCCAGGATGCGGGCCAGCGCCAATCAGGACGCTCGGCACCTGCCCCCAGTGCCAGCACCTGGAGGGGCGAT
>NW_011494861.1:21147787-21147980 GCF_000754665.1 Bison bison bison
CCGGGATTTGCGCCGGGATGCTCCCGGCCAGCGCGTACTTTCGAAGGCGCCTCCGAAGCTGGGTAAGCGCGCCCCTGGATCACCGCCCTCTGCCGACCCCTATCTTGGCCTTGGCCGTGGCCATGCCCTGCTGGCTCTGGGCACCCGCTCGCCTCTCCCGCTCGGCCCCAGAGCAGCTCCCTCCGAGGAGGTG
>NW_011494861.1:21148080-21149079 GCF_000754665.1 Bison bison bison
TCCGCCCGGCGGGACCCCGACACGGACGCGGCTCCTGCGCCTTGGCGCACGCGAGCTCCCAGGGACCATGCGGCTGCCCCGGCCCGCGACACGGCTGGCCGCGAGGTCTGGCCCGGCGCGCGTGAGTGAGCGGGGCTCGGGGCGGGGACTGAGGACCCGGGGTGGATGGGAACTGTCCGTCCGCGCGGCCGGGTGGGTCCGAGCGCGCGGGCGCCCCCGGGCCAGCCTTGCAATTTGGGCTCGATGTGCTGATGGTTTTCCTCAAGTTTTTCAAAATAAGTCGGGCGGAGGTGCGTTCGCGAAGCCTGTTCGGCTCGCCGGTCCAGGATTGCCGGGGGCTGACCGCCTGCCTCGGGGACAGAGAAATCGGACTGTCACCCGGGCCCTCTGTCCTGGGGCCCAGGGCGGGCGTCCAGCCCCGCATCCCTCGGGCAGCGCGCGGGCAGGAGGGCGCGGCAGGTCTGACTGGAGGCGCCAGCCACATTGGAACTCGGCTCAGCGGCCGGGAGGAGGGTTTGGCTCGGATAGAGAGATCCGGAGGTGAGCGGAAAGCAGTGTCGGGGTGATTCCCCCCATTCTGCTGCTCGCGCTCCACTAACTCGGAAATCCGGCTGGGATGGGCGAGTAGAGCGCCCAGCGCGGCGCGTGGGAGACCCTCAGCGCGGGGGTGGAGGGCTTCCTGGCTGCTCTGCGCCTCCCAAGGCGGCGAAGGAGGGCAGGGGTGGAGAGCTGTCTTCTCTGTCGGTGTCTTTGGGCTATTTACACCATCCATGCTTTTCTGCCTCATCTGGGCATTGCTTTTCTCTGGGGCCCTGCAAGTTTGCTCCAACTACTTTAATGTGGCGGAGATGCGGATTGGGGGGCCGGTGTCCAGCGCGCAGGCTGGGGGCCCCCGCATCAGCTGAGGCACTTTCTTTCGTCCTTTCCAGTCCGCCCTGCTGCGGACCGGGAGGACCTGGGTTGCGGGGAAGGTGGTTTCCACTAGCAGGACTCTGCTGC
>NW_011494861.1:21149206-21157657 GCF_000754665.1 Bison bison bison
AGAGACAAACGATGTTGGACTCCAGATGCAGCAAGTTCACTTTGTTGCGATCCGCTGGGATCTGGAGTCTTGGGCGGGGGTGGGGGGTGCGAAAGGCCGCTTTATTTCTGTACTAATGAATGTACTTGAAATCACATTTGAATCTTGCCCCTTTCCTTCAGACTGACAGAGTTGGACCTAGGGGGAGGAAAGAGCAAAGGAACATTTTCTGAAAGCAATGGTAATTTCTCAGACGTCTCCCAGAAGGGTCCAGCTCCCACGCAGGAGATCTAAGCCAACAGAATACAGACATGTAGGTTCAGGTCGGCACTCATGTGGTTTCCTGAGGTTCAGCCGGGGCATTAGACATCAGCAGCAAGGTCCTCCTCACAGTTCCCTCACTGTCATAATTCCTGCCATGCTAGGGGTTGGGGGAAATGAAATGAGACAGGACCTTGAATGGGAAAAGTCTCAAGTTTCTTGGGAGGAAGGGGTATTATATGCATAGATAGAAGCCCAGCTGTAAACATCACTGAGATTCCTGCCAAAGCTAGAAATCTGCATGTAGTTGACCTCATCAAAAATAGTGTTTGGGAAAGCTAAGATGGGCCTGTGCTGCTGATGAGAGCAAGTCCTTCATGTTTTGCTCAAGAATCTCTGTTTTGTCTCTGACTTGCCATCTGTAATTGGAAATGAGCTCTGCCTAGACCAGAGAGCCCTCAGCCTGAATACAAACGTCATCTGGCAGCAGAGGAGCCTGGCACAGAAAGAGCCCACCCCTCACCCAGAGGCCCTGAAGGGGATTTTAGTGAGCTCTCCTGCTAACTTTGGAAGGAGCCTGGGGTGACTTACAGGAGGGAGTTGGGAATCCTCTGGGTGGTCATTTGACAAAAGAGCCTTTTCCCGGGGTGGGCAGTTCAGGACCTGTCAATTGTGAAAAGTGCCCTGAGGTTTAGAATCTGGCTTGATGGTTATTAACACTAATGAAAGCTGCTGCTGTTTGCTAACTACCTTCTGTGTACCAGAGATAAGGCTTTGCAAAAGATCAGTATTATGATCCCCATATTTCATGGAAATATGAAATTTCATATTTAGGAAAGGTTAAGCAATTTGCTAAGATCGTAAAGCTCGTCAGTGGCAAAGCTGTGCCTGGAACCCAGGTCTGTCTGATTCTGTCTCTGCTCCTTCCACAGGGCAACTCTCCTCCCCCTAAGAACAGACACACATGTGGGAGCTGAAAATACAGAACGTTGTGAATAAAGACTGTTATTTGTAGGTCCAAGGGATGTTTGTGACCCCATTAGACTTCAGAGGACGTGCTGTCCTGGTAAAACTGGATGCTCTTTTCTCCCTCTAGAACTCAGGCATTTAACTCATACAAAACAGATTAATTTCTTTAATATGTAAAGTATAAACGGCGATGACATTTATTTACCATTCAGTTAGCAAACATCAAAAAGATGGACAAACTGCTGATGAGGTTCTGAGAAAACAGGCAGTTTCATACATCGCTGGTCAAAGAGTAAACTGGTAGTACTCCTTTGGAGAGCATTTTAGACGCATTTATCAATATTAGTAATGCCCATGCCATCTGACTCAGTGATTCCAACTTTAAGAATCTAATTTGCCCTTGTTCTTGCATGTGGCCACATAGACATGTATCCGTTATAGTATTGTTTGAACAATGAAAGAACAACCTACATGCTCATTAAAGGAGGACTTGTAGTACTTCCAGATAGTGGAATACTGTTCTGTTCCTCCATTAAAAAAAAAAAAATTTAGGAAGCTTACTATTAATATATAATTGATATAGGACAGTTTTCAAGATAGGGGCTAAGTGGAAAACATGCATAGGGTGTGTATAATAAGCTACTGTTCACACTATAAAAGAGAAGAAAGAAGAAGCAGTTCAAGATATTTGCTTGTATTTGCATAACCATATATACAAAAGCTAATAATATCTGTTGCCTCCAGGGAGAGTGGCCCTGTAAACTCTCTTATACATTTTTACTTTTGAATCACGTGAATGCATCAACTATTCTTAATAAAAACCTCTTTCCTTGCCCTGTGTCTGACATAGTCCCTCAAGCTCTTCTCCAGCTGAACGGGGTGGGGCATCATTCCCCCTAGGGTTGCTTGGTTCCCTTTCGGATAAAAGCAAAAGTGCTGAGAGACCGCACAGGGCCCATAGGCTCTGGGCCATCTAAAATTCCTTTGACTTCAGGCAGGTTTTGCTTGGAAAGTTGGGATGAGAGGTGTTTTAGCCTCTCTGAACTGGGTAGGGGAGATAGGATATCTCCAGCCTTGAAAACAACACGAAGAAATACCAACTATCCTTTTTACTGCCATATTTGTTGTTGTTTAGTCTCTAAGTCGTGTCCGACCCTTTGGGACTCCATAGACTGTAGCCCACCAGCCTCCTCTGTCCATGGGTTTTCCCAGGCGAAAATACTGGAGTGAGTTGCCATTTCCTCCTCTAGGGGATCTTCCTGATCCAGGGATTGAACCCACATCTCCTGCATCGGCAGGTGGATTATTTACCACTGAGCCACCTGGGAGAGCTCTCAGGATGGTACTGCCCGATTGTTCCTCTCTACAGGATAAAGCATCAGCACCTGGATAGCATTAAACAAGGGAGGGGAGGAACACTGTGGTTGGACTTCAGAAAGGGCAGAAGAGGTCTGTTTCTGGTGTTGCATTTGGACCTCAGAAAGGAGAGGAAGGGAGATACGCTTGAAAGAAAAGTTTTGAAAATTGTTCTGGGATCTAGGAATGTATTATAGACCCAGAAGAGGAAGGAAAGATATTGATGCAGTTGTCCGTGCATCAATCAATGTGTCCCCAGAAGCCCCTTTGGGTGCTCCCCATCTGCACAGATGCACAGCTCAGTTTTTCCCCCCATGCAGCCTAGAAGCCATTAGATGCATGAAGGTGGTTGGGGGCAGGTATTAGGCACTGACTTCCCTCCTTCAGGTAGGACAGACTGTAGAATAGCAGAACCAGTGGAAGAAAGGCTTGCTTCTAATCACATGAGAAGAGGCCCTCCTGCACTGTTAGGTGGGAAGCTTTCATTGGGAGCTCTCTCTGTTCAGTTACTCTGCTGAGCGTTCTGCCTACATTATCTCATTTAACCTCTTGATCAGGTACACGTGAAAACCTTTTGCCATCAAGCGACGACAACTTTATGCTCTCCTTTCAATGGCTTTTCCGATCTCTGCCCGGTAACCTGCAACACAGGCATAGCGGCATCACAGAAGCGCTTGCAGACTCAGTTTGGGTTATAACAGCATGTGGCTGAGCATTCCACGCTTTGATGGATGAGCTGGAATCTGTGCAGGCTGGATAGGTTTGTATAAAGCAGGGTTCAGGGACAAAGCAGTCCGCGCTCTTGGTTTGGATTTTCATCTTTCTTGTTTCTGTCTCTGTGTGTGCATTAGGGCTGGGCTGAGTGGACTGCGAGTGCGATGTTCCCCGGGGATGGAGGGAGGAGGAGGGATTGTCTCTGCTTTAGTCCAGATACCAGTGGTGTGGAGGGCCATGAGGATGTGCTTGGGAGGCCTGAGGTCTGCAGTCAAGGAGGGAGATGAGCAGAGTGGCCCCTGAGCCCTAGATCTGTGCTGGGAGTCTGTCTGCTGTTTGGAAAAAAAAAAAAAAAAAAACACAACAGCCTGAGAGCTGAGAGGCTTGCTCATGGCAAACCTTTCTTCTCCCACGCAGCTTACTGGCTAGGGCTCACCTCTGACTCCCATTCCACTTCAAGAAGAAGCAGCTTGAATTTTTCTCCAAATAAATTCTGGAGCACACAGGCTCCTTCTCTATGCTGCAGTTGCCAGCAGGAGTGAGAGCAAGAAGCTGGATGGGAGTCTCAGCTAAGGCGGTCGGGAGCCAGCCAGAAGGCGGGAAAGCCAGATACCCCATCTATGGATATTTTCAAAAAGTCACCTTATGACAAGCACAAAGATGCTATTTACATACGTACGAGTAGTGGATGATCAGCCTAACACACTTCAATTCAGAAAATGCCTATTGTTTTCTGAGGAGGCAGAAAGGTGAGCACAGTCTTGTCCCCAGATCTGAGTTGCCTGCAAGGCAATCTGGGAGAGAAACATTCATGTCAGCAGTAGGACTTTGCAGACCAAAGAAGTCAACGCCAAGCAGAGGAACAGGCGACATGCTGTCACATGCAGGGGCTAGGGTGAGTCAGGCTGCCACGGTAATTCTGATAGATTATGAAGGTCTTTTTGGAGGAGGTGAGTTTTGAACCGAACCTTGAAGGTGAAGTATGATTTTGACAGATAAGCTCAGGAGAAAGGGCAGAAGTGGCTAAGAGAATAGCTTGGGCAAAGGCACAGGATTATGATAGAATGTGGAATGTTCAGAGATACACTCATATCAGTAAAACATCATGATTTACCCAGCTTCTGCCTCAGGCACATAGCATTTTCAGATACTTAGAGAATAAAACTCTATATCCCCATTAAATAGGTGCCCACTATGATTTTTTGTTGTTGTTGTTCTTTTTTGGTGGTAAAATCAACAGGGCTTGATGATGGATTAGATATTAGAAGTGAAGCTCACAAGGACAAGACTTGTAAAGCTATAATAGGTTTGTATCAGATTCATTGTAGTTTAAAGAAAGTACAGTGGCTGGTATTTTCCATATGTGAAATTTACGTTTCTGCTGTACCGCACCGCTGAGTCACTGAGTTGTTCAATTGGGAGGCAGTGGCGCGTAGAAGGAAGAGTACTGGGACCAAGGATGTAGGTTCTGTCTCACTATTTTGTTTATTCATTTATTCAGTCATCCATTTATTCCTTCATTCAACAAACATGATCCATGTGCCTGGGCCACATGCTGGGATCACTGGGGAGAGGTAGGAATGGGGGAGAGAGAAAGAGAGAGAGAGGGAAGGAAAGGGAAGGAGGGAGCAAGAGAGAAAGAGAAAGGGGGAAAGAAAAGGAAAAGCCATGGTCCCTGTACCCTCCAGGGACTTGAAGTACATGGAGGAGATCATAGGAAGAGGTGATAAATATAAAAATAGGGACGAAGGGCAATGGGAGAGGCTAGTTGCTAAAATGAATAACAACCTGATAAATTGTATGAGATACCTCCAAGAGAACAAATCAGAAAACTAAAAACTTTCAGTGGGTCTCAAATACTCGTTCAGGTAGTAAAACCCATGGGAATCATGGTGCTCTTTAAAGAACCCCATGAAATATTTATATAGTAAAATGGCTGAATGTATAATTTTGAACTAAATCCGGGAGCATCCTATGCCAGACTCTATCACAGGCACAGAATTGTAGGTGTCACATTTTAAGAAAACTTTCTGAAACAAAAACTTTAAATTGAGAATATTCTGTCAGCTCATTTTTTCTCCCTGAGAATTGAGGAATGACTGCCAGGTTTCTATTTTAGTGCAGGAAACCCTCAGTCCAGCTGGTAGAACATCAGGCCTCCACAGGAGCATGGTTTTGGCAGTTCGAAGGTTGTGGATGACTTTAACAAGGGCAATTTCGGAGGAGTGACGCGGCCAGAAGCTAGTTAGAGTTGAGTTGAAAAGTGAGGATCGCGTTTTCGAGATGTGAACAAGTATTTATTGAATGTCACAGGGGATACCATGTTCAGTTCAGTCGCTCAGTCGTGTCCGACTCTGCGAGCCCATGGACTGCAGCACACCAGGCTTCCCTGTCCATCACCAACTCTCAGAGTTTGCTCAAACTCATGTCCATTGAGTTGGTGATGCCATCCAACCATCTCACCCTCTGTCGTCCCCTTCTCCTCCCGCCTTCAATCTTCCCCAGCATCAGGGTCTTTTCTAATGAGTCAGTTCTTTACATTATGTGGCCAAAGTATTGGAGTTTCAGCTTCAACATCAGTCCTTCCAATGAATATTCAGGACTGATTTCCTTAGGATTGACTGGTTGGATTTCCTTGCAGTCCAAGGGACTCTCAAGAGTCTTCTCCAACACCACAGTTCAAAAGCATCAATTCTTCAGTGCTCAGCTTCCTTTAGAGTCCAACTCTCACATCCATACATGACTACTGGAAAAACCATAGCTTTGACTAGATGGACCTTTGTTGACAAAGTAATGTCTCTGCTTTTTAATATGCTGTCTAGGTTGGTCATAACTTTTCTTCCAAGGACCAAGTGTCTTTTAATTTCATGGCTGCAGTTACCATCTGCAGTGATTTTGGAGCCCCCCCTCCCAAAAAGGTCTGTCACTGTTTCCCCATCTATTTGCCATGAAGTGATGGGACCAGATGCCATGTTGAGTGGGGAGAAAAACCAAAACAGTCAAAGCCCCAGTCCCCATGGAGCTTGAAGTCATTGGGAGGAAACAGATTTTCACAAGGGCGGTATAAAGTGACACAGTGATAAAAGCTGTAAAGCAGAGGTACATGGTGAGCTCCCTGGTGGCTCAGTCATAAAGAATCCACCTGCAATGCCAGGGATCTGAGTTCAATCCCTGGTTCAGAAAGATCCCCTGGAGGAGGAAATAGCAACCCACTCTAGCATTCTTGCCTGGGAAATCCCATTGGCAGAGGAGCCTGACAGGCTATAGTCCATGGGTTGCAAGAGTCAGACACAACTTAGCAACTAAACCACCGTCACTAGAGGCACTTGGTACATTATAAGAGGGTTTCATGGATGGTCTGAGGCCACTCAAGGAGGACCTGGGAAGTCATCCTGAGGGAATGCTGATTGAGCTGAAACCTGAAGAGTGAGCAGGAGTTAAGGATGTGAGGAGACTTTGGGAACTGGGAGAGAGTATTCTAGAAATGGAGAAAGGCTGTGGCTACAGGGAACATGGTATGTTAAGATGCCAAAGGCCAGTGGGTTGGGGTGCAGAGAGAGAGAGGGACAAGCACATGAGGTGATCAGGAGAGGCAGAAAGGGGTTAGAACATGCAGAATCTGATTGGCCACAGGTAAGGATTTGATGTTTCTAAAGGAGTGGGTAGTCACTGAAGCAGGAGGGCGACATAGTCAGATTTTCTATTTCAAAGAGATCTCTCTGGTTGCATAATGTGGATCGTCTGTTCGAAGTGGTCAAGAGTATATCCAGTGAGATCAATCAGGAGACTCGTGAAGTAGTCCAGGTGAAAGACGACAGTTGTTTAGACTGGGCTGTATGTAGTAGACGTGGAGAGAAGCAGGCAGATTTGAGAGGTCTAGAGGGTAAAAGGAACGAGAAGTGGTGGTTTGGATGTGAGCGTTGAGAGGAAAGTATTGTGGATAAGTCCTAGGCTCCCAGTTTTGTGTGGTGGACAGTGGTACCATTTCCTGAGACAGGATATAGTGGGGGAGGACAAGACTTCAGGGCAAACATCATGAGTTCAACCTCAACCGTGCTGTACTTGAGAAGCCTTTGAATCATCTGAAGCAGGAGGTTTGAGAAGTCTAGGCAGGAAATATGCCTCTTGTAAGTCATCAACATCTGGGGGTCATAGAAACCATGGCATGGATGAGGCTGCCTAGGGACTGAAGATGGGCCCAGAAGAGAAGGCCTGGGACTAACTTCAAGTAGAGTAGGATGATTCTGAAAAGTAAACAGAGAAGGATGATCCAGAGAGATAGGACAAAAACCAGGAGGTGAAAACTTCATGAAAGCCAAAAGCAGAGTGTTTCCTGAAGAAAAGAGAAAGCAGAGGTGCTGCTGGGAAGTGAGTTAACATGAGCACCAATAAAGGTCCATTGGCTTTAGAAACATGGAGATCATAAGTGATTTTAAGCAAGAACTTCAGTGATGTGATAAACAAAAGTCAGATTGTAGTTGATGGAGGAAAAAGTGGAAAGTGAGGAAATGGACACAGCTTATATAAATGTATTTCCAGGTGTTTGGCTGTGATGGAGAGAGAGGGTCGTTTCATTGTTTTAGGAGGAGGCAGTTGAGCACGTTTAAATGCCAATGGAAAGGGGCCAGTTGCACAAAGACAGAAATATAGATCAATGGAACAAAATAGAAAGCCCAGAGATAAATCCACACACATATGGATACCTTATCTTTGACAAAGGAGGCAAGAATATACAATGGATTAAAGACAATCCATTTTAAAGACAAACCACTTTAACAAGTGGTGCTGGGAAATCTGGTCAACCACTTGTAAAAGAATGAAACTAGACCACTTTCTAACACCATACACAAAAATAAACTCAAAATGGATTAAAGATCTAAACGTAAGACCAGAAACTATAAAACTCCTAGAGGAGAACATAGGCAAAACACTCTCCGACATACATCACAGCAGGATCCTCTATGACCCACCTCCCAGAATATTGGAAATCAAAGCAAAAATAAACAAATGGGACCTAATTAAACTTAAAAGCTTCTGCACAACAAAGGAAACTATAAGCAAGGTGAAAAGACAGCCTTCAGAATGGGAGAAAATAATAGCAAATGAAGCAACTGACAAACAACTAATCTCAAAAATATACAAGCAACTCCTACAGCTCAATTCCAGAAAAAT
>NW_011494861.1:21157978-21161604 GCF_000754665.1 Bison bison bison
AATCCCACTGCTGGGCATACACACTGAGGAAACCAGAAGGGAAAGAGACACGTGTACCCCAATGTTCATCACAGCACTGTTTATAATAGCCAGGACATGGAAGCAACCTAGATGTCCATCAGCAGATGAATGGATAAGAAAGCTGTGGTACATATACACAATGGATTATTACTCAGCCATTAAAAAGAATACATTTGAATCAGTTCTAATGAGGTGGATGAAACTGGAGCCTATTATACAGAGTGAAGTAAGCCAGAAAGAAAAACACCAATACAGTATACTAACGCATATATATGGAATTTAGAAAGATGGTAACAATAACCCTGTATATGAGACAGCAAAAGAGACACTGATGTATAGAACAGTCTTTTGGACTCTGTGGGAGAGGGAGAGGGTGAGATGATTTGGGAGAATGGCATTGAAATATGTATAATATCATATATGAAACAAGTCGCCAGTCCAGGTTTGATGCACGATACTGGATGCTTGGGGCTGGTGCACTGGGACAACCCAGAGGCATGGTATGGGGAGGGAGGAGGGAGGAGGGTTCAGGATGGGGAACGCATGTATACCTGTGGCGGATTCATTTCGATATATGGCAGAACCAATACAATATTGTAAAGTTTAAAAATAAAATTAAAAAAAATGTTAGAAAGGGGCCAGTTGAATGGAGAAGTTAGACATTACAGGAAGGATAATTCACAATGTGAGGTTCCTAGAAGATGAGAGGACAGCGCTGAATGTGCAGGTGGAGGGACTGGCCTTGGGATGGAGAGGGGCCACTCTTGGAGGTAACTGAAGAGGGGGAGGGTAGGATAAGAGTGGATGTTAGAATGCTTGTGAGTGCTGGTGGCAAGATGAGGATGTTGTCATTGATAATGAGAAGAAAGAGTGGATAGAGGGGAGACGGGAGAAGGGCATTCTTTTAGAATGGGCGTGATGAGGACAGTGAAGAGAGAAAGGGTGATGACAGTAGAGAAAGAGGATCGTATCGAAGCACTTATTAGCTGTGTGACCTTGAGCCTGTTTTCTTACCTGTAGGATGAGGGTAATAACCATGATGCCTCCTCCATAGAGTTGTGCCTGGCACATAGAAAGTGGACAGTAAATGCAAGCTACTCTTTTAACTTTTATCCTCACTGTCAGTGGCTAGCACAGTGCTGAACAGTGGCTAGCATGGTAATTGGTTTTAGTTTGAAATAGTCATCAATACTCCCAGGTAGTTAGTAGCTCAGAGGTAGATGGCCACCTGTCCGTCTCCCGCTTGTCTCACATCCCATCTCTGAGGCACCCAACTCTTTCTTCTCCAAGCACTTGGAAGCTTTTCTACTTTGCTTAACGCTGAGGGATTTGTACATGGTGCTTAGCCAGGGCAGATTCTATTAGGGGATTTAATCATATGGGTAGGGCACAGGGCCAGGGTGAAAAGAGAAGTTCAATTAATTCAAGAGCCCAGTCTCCTCCAACCTCATTCATATCCAGAGGACAGAGCATCTGGAGAACTCATTCCTTCATTCCTTTCAGAATGTCTATTGAAGCCAGCTTTGCATCAGGCCTGCATCCAGACTGAGATAGAGATGAATAGGAATGGTTCCTGCTCTCCTCCTATTAATCTGATCAGATAAATGTTATAATGACTGTGTCACATGCTGGGAACACAGGAGAAAGAGCCCATAGCTGTGCCCAGACAAGGAAGGGAAGCCTTTCCAGAACAGGTAGTGTTTGAGCTAGAACGAGAAGATGAAAGTCTTTGCAGACAAGAAGAGAACATCTTTGCAGACAAGGAAGGAGACCTTGCAGGCCGAGGGAGGCCCAGGAGTCTCAAGAGATGGCAGGAGGAACTGGAAGCCACATATAATCCAGTAATGTCAGAAAAGGAAATGTTAGATTATGAAGATGAGTTGAGAGACTGGATGGAGCCTGGCATGCTGCCTCCTGGGCTAAGGACCTTGACTTGCCCCAGTAGGAGATATGCAGCCACTGTTGATTTTTGATAGAGGCAGAGTGACTGGTCAGGAGACAGTAGTGGTAGTCGAGGTGAAGGCTGACCAGAGAACAAGTTTCAATGACCTGGGTCTGAGGTACAGTCACCTTAGTGCATGAGTAAAAAGAAATTAAAAGCCATTGGCATTAAGGAAGTCACGGAAATTTGAGGCTAGGCTGTTAGAGAGGTCATCTTCGTATATGTTGAAACTTTCTGGGATGATGGCGGAAGCTTAGATGATGAGGAGACAATTGCTAAAGTCCTCAGTGAGTGAGGGAGCCTCAGTGATGGGGCAGGGAATAGAGTGAAGAATAATCAAATAGCATAGAGATCTCAAAGGAATAATTGTTTTTTTGCAAGATAATGGAAATCAAACACTCTAGACTCCTGGAGAGCAGAATAGACTCATGGAAGATTTTAACTGTTGCTTGTATCCAAGATGAGGCAGCCATCATAAAACAGGATATATTTCCAAGGTTCCAGGCCACTGCTGGAGGACACCATGCAACACTACAGATGGGCACCCACAGGTTCAAGATCTCAGAAGTCAGCTGAGTGGGCATGATGACTCCACAAGCCAAGATATTGTCCTTGGTGGAGTCCCTTTCCCAATCCCTCAAAGAACATTTCCAGTCTCTTTGCTGAGGTCTTGTCCTCCCACTGGAGCAAAGGAGTTGGGCAAACTGCCTCCCTCATCTCAAGGTTCTGGCTGTTCAACACCTGCCTTCTCTTGGCAAATGGGTTTCATTGCCAACTTACTGCTTTGTTGGGCATCCACTCTGTACCTAGGCTGTGCTGGGCACATTGGAGGATTCAGAAAACTACCAGACATGGTCCATGCCCTCAAGAATCACTCTAATTAGAAAAGTCAGACTGGTATACCCGGAGTATTAAGAGCAATAGTAAGAGGCTGTGTCCAGACAGTCAGGAAAGGAGGTACGGGCATTGAGCTATCTAGTCAAGAGTTGGTGGCTCAGATGGTAAAGCATCTGCCTGCAAGGCCGGAGACCTGGGTTCAGTCCCTTGGTCGGGAAGATCCCCTGGAGAAGGAAATGGCAACCCACTCCAGTATTCTTGCCTGGAAAATCCCATGGACAGAGGAGCCTGGGGGGCTACAGTCCATGGGGAAGCAAAGATTCGGACACGACTGAGCGACTTCGCTTCAAACAAAAACAAGGAATCTGGAAAAAATCTTCCAATTTTTGGATGAGGGAGGAGGCTTGAGAAGTGGTGGTACCATTCACAAAGATAGGAAATTCAATAGAGGAAATCGATGAAGACCTCTGATTTGGAAATGGAGAGTTTGTAGGCTTCTTTAGATGTAGACAGATGTGGGTCTCATTTGTCTATGTTGATGAAATGGCAAGTTCTGAGCAGGCATCAAGAATAGATGTTTTGTGAGTTCCCTGGTAGCCTCGTGGTTCGGATTCCATGCTTTCACTACTGTGGCCCAGGTTCAATCCTTGTTTAGGGAACGGAGATCCCACAAGCCACGCAGGACAGCCTAAAAACACAAGGAGCCAAATATGGAGAAGGAAGGGAGGTTCAAAAGGGAGTGGATATATGTCAACCTATGACTGATTCATGTTGAGGTTTGACAGAAAACAACAAAATTCTGTAAAGCAATTATCCTTCAATAAAA
>NW_011494861.1:21161837-21164606 GCF_000754665.1 Bison bison bison
GTGGGTTGCCCTGACCTCCTCCAGGGGATCTTCCCCACCCAGGGGTTGAACCCGGGTCTCCTGCATTGCAGGCAGATTCTTTACTGTCTGAGCCACCAGGGAGGTCCAGTTAGATGGTGGTACCATTAATTAGAAGGAGAAATGCAAGAGGAAAACACTTTGCAGAGAAGAGCAAGTAAAACCATAAGGCCTGTTTGGGAACATTCGAATCAGAGATTCCTGTGGAATAGCTAAGCATACAGAGTCTAGGAGCCACTTGGCGGTGCGAGTCTGAAACTCAAGGAGCATTCGGCCCAGGTATATAGCTTTAAGGTCATACTGTCATGCTGCAAGAGAGTCTCTGAGCACCAAGTGATATGGGTCCACAGATGTTGGTGTTGTTATTGAACTCTTAATGCCTTGTTAATTGAAAGGTCATATGGGAAAAGGTAGGTTGGTTGAGAATGCTTCTTGTAGTATTTTCTTTCTTTCTGTCTCTGTTAACAAAGCCTGGATCAGAGCATATGCTGCTTCGCCTTGAGAAAGAACGCTTATCTGGATGTCAGAGCTTTCCTTAATCCAGGTCACCTTCCCAAATATTTCCCTCCTGACAGACAAATAGTAACTGTTATCTTCTGGATCTTTTTGAATCTAAAAGAAGATATTTTATAGACTTGCCTGGTGGTCCAGTGGTTAAAAATCCACCTGCCGGTGCAGGGGACATGGACTTGATTCCTGGTCTGGGAAGGTCCCACATGCCACCGAGTACCTAAGCCCCTGAGCCACAACTACTAAAGCCTGCACTCTAGAGCCCAGGCTCAGCAACAAGAAAAGCCTCTGCAATGAGAACCCCCGCTTTCCGCAACTAGAGCAAGCTCATGTGCAGCAACAAACACCCATCGCAGCCAAATAAATAAATAAAGGTATTTTACTAAAAGTGCTTCCCAGGTGGCAACAGTGGTAAAGAACCCACCTGCCAATGTAGGAGGCGTAAGAGACACGGGTTTGATCCCTGGGTCAGGAAGATTCTCTGGAGGAGGGCATGGCAACCCACTCTAGTTTCTTGCCTGGAGAATTCCATGGACAGAGGAGCCTAACGGGCTATGGTCCGTGGGTTCACAAAGAGTCAGATACAGCTGAGCAACTGAACACATACAGCACATTTTACTAAACTATTTGAGGACAAAAGGCTGCAGTTTCTCTGAAACAGATAGAACTCTTTTAATACTTTAAGAGAAAAACAACAGAAGAAAAAAAAAAAAAGGCTAACACTCTCCTTAGCCCCATCTTCATGTCTGCTCATGCTTTAGCCACTCCCTGTGCCTCCTCTCACTAGGTGAGTTTGAGTAAGTGTGAGGCTACAGGACTGTATGACTATGCAGATGCGGTAAATAGCCATGAAGTTAAAAGATGCTTGCTCCTTGGAATAAAAGTTGTAACCAACCTAGACAGCATATTAAAAAGCAGAGACATTACTTTGCCAACAAAAGTCTGTCTAGTCAAAGCTATGGTCTCTTTCCTTCTTCAGCTCACTAACTACTTCACCGGTGTTCCTGGCCTTTTGTCTACCCATCACCCTGATTTTTAGCAGGCATTTATTGATAGAGCCGTGCAGGTCATTATAGTTTTTATATACTTTTATTTGATATACTTTCCTTTTTATATACTTTTCCTATTCCTTTCTGGAATTCCTTGAGTCCCCCACCTCTGGGGCTGCTCTGGTGCTAAGTCGCTTCAGTCGTGTCCGACTCTGTGCGACCCCATGTACGGCAGCCCACCAGGCTTCCCTGTCCCTGGAATTCTCCAGGCAAGAACCCTGGAGTGGGTTGCCATTTCCTTCTCCAATGCATGAAAGGGAAAAGTGAAAGTGAAGTCGCTCAGTTGTGTCCAACTCTTCGTGACCCCATGGACTGCAGCCTACCAGGCTCCTCCGTCCATGGATTCTCCAGGCAAGAGTACTGGAGTGGGGTGCCATTGCCTTCTCTAGCCCCTCTCTTAAGACTCCCAGATTTCCCCACAGTCCAGCAACCAAAGGGGTAATGTTGGCACAGCAGGGACTCCTCTTCCCAGCCCAGGGCTGCTCTGGACACCAGTACTGATTGGTCATCATGGGTCCTACCCATTGTTTTTCTGGATTGAGGCTTACTGTGTATCAGACACTGGGCCAGGTGCTGAGATACCGTGGTGAACAAGGCAGGCAAGGTCCCTGCCTTTGTGAAACCTATAGTCTAGACCAGTGTTTCTCATCTCATCGCAGTTGACGGCCTGATAACTCTTTACTGCGGGCAGCTTTCCTGCACACTGTTGTGTTTAGCAGCATCCCTGTCCTCTACCCATTAGATGCTTATAGCAATCTCTCCCCTAATTGTGACAACCCAAAATACGAACAGACGTTGCCAAATGTCCCCTTGAGGCCAAAGCATCGCTCCTTCCCCACTGAAAGGATGAAAGGTATTATCAAATGATTGATCATGAAAAGAAAAATACAAAGTACAAAGATGCTCTGAAAAAAAATTAGCGGATACCATGATGGAGAATGAAAGGAGACTTTAGGTTTGATTATATGAATCAAGGCCTCATTAATGAAGTATTGCTTAAGCAGAAGTTAAGTAACGCTTAAGGGGGATGAAAAACTAAAGAGCCTGTTGATGAAAGTGAAAGAGGAGCGTGAAAAATTTGGCTTAAAACTCAACATTCAGAAAACTAAGATCATGGCATCTGGTCCCATCACTTCATGGCAAATAGATGGGGAAACAGTGGAAACAGTAACAGACTTTTTGCAGGAGGAGC
>NW_011494861.1:21164780-21175717 GCF_000754665.1 Bison bison bison
TCTTGAGAGTCCCTTGGACTGCAAGGAAATCCAACCAGTCCATCCTAAAGGAAATCAGTCCTGAATATTCATTGGAAGGACTGATGCTGAAGCTGAAACTCCAATACTTTGGCCACCTGATGTGAAGAACTGACTCATTTGAAAAAACCCTGATGCTGGGAAAGACTGAAAGTGGGAGGAGAAGGAGACGACAGAGGATGAGATAGTTGGATGGCATCACTGACTCAATGGACATGAGTTTGAGTAAACTCTGGGAGTTGGTAATGGACCGGGAGGCCTGGGGTGCTGCAGACCATGGGGTCGCAAAGAGTCGGACACAACTGAGCTACTGAACTGAACTGAACTGAAGGGGGATGAGAAAGAGCCAGTCACATGAGGAATAAGGGGCTGAACAAAAGGTTTTTGCTGTTTGAAGAACAGGAAAAAAAAAAAAAAGACTTGTTGACTGGGGCCTAGGAACCAAAGGGAAAAATGATGCAAGATGAGAGAGGAGAAGTAGGCAGGAGCTAGATTATGAGAGCCTTATAAACCATGGTGTGCTAAGAGTACCCCCAAATATTTGTGCAGTGTTTTAAGTAGACAAGAGATATGCACAGGTTAATGTCTGAAGATTATCTGTCTGCTGAGTGGCAGCCAGTTGGGAAATGATGCCAGTGGTCCCAGGCAAGAGACTGGGGGTGGCCTGGATCAGGGCCGTGGAGATGGAGAGGTGTGGATGGATTTCACATCTGCCTTGCCTGTTCCTGGTGCCTCACATATTCTGGTCATATCCAAGGGTTGGCAGTACTGGTGCAGGGACCACCTTGCCTTTATTCAGTAGCATTAGCTAAGTGCCCGCTGCACGCCCAGTGAGTAAGACACTCGTCCAGGCAGCCCAAAGTCTAGTAGGGAAAGGGACACACAATACGATCCCAGAGTGTGGAGGTGCCATGTCTCTTGAAGCATGGAAGTTTGTGGAGTGGGAGGTAACCCAGTCTAGGGGGAGAAGAGTCAGGGGAGGACTGGAGGAGGGGACAGCTAAACTGACTCACAAAAAAATAAGTTAACCAAGTGAAGTGGTGGGGTGGGGAACAGGCATGCCAGGCCGAGCACGACCCAGTGGAAACCCAGAGGATGCAAAGTATGCATGGGAGGGCAGAAGCATAAAAACCAGGGCAGGAGCAGGAGAGAAAGGAGGCTGCAGGGGTCGGCAAGAGCCTGACCATGAATTAACCTTTGGGTCTTGAGGTGAGAACAGGAGCGGATGGGAGGCGTGCGCTCTCCAGCTTCCGATCTAGTCTCCTCCAGTGCATCCCCCGCTTGCTACCAGAGCACTCTCTGAAGTCTAGATCTGCTTAAGACCTCTCAAAGTTCTCTCATATTCTGTGTCCCACAGAGTTCCCCACAGCGGCTCCCAGGTGTCCTCGCTCTACTCAGCTTCTGCCACTCCAAGTGACTTTTACCAAACCCAGTCTCTTCCACAAACCATGTGCCCTCATTCACAACTAAAAGAATCCTAAAAAGAGAGCACAAGATTATCATTACAGGTAAAATAACTAATATGACAGAAATGTTTACTAATCAGAAGATTCCTCGGTAAACTAGCAGCCACTTAAAATGACGTAGGGACTTCCCTTGTAGTCCAGTGGTTAAGACTCCACCTTCCGATGCAAGGGCTCCTGGCTCAATACCTGGTCAGAGAACTAAGGTCCCACATGCCTCGGGGTATGGCCAAATTTTTTTAAAAAATGATGTAGAAACATATTTGACATGAAAAGATACATATGATCTGTAGCTAAATTATAAAGTGGCATGTCAGTTCAGTTCAGTTCATTCGCTCAGTCGTGTCCGACTCTTTGAGACCCCATGAATCGCAGCATGCCAGGCCTCCCTGTCCATCACCAACTCCCGGACTTCACCCAAACTCATATCCATCGAGTCAGTGATGCCATCCAGCCATCTCATTCTCTGTCGTCCCCTTCTCCTCCTGCCCCCAATCCCTCCCAGCATCAGAGTCTTTTCCAATGAGTCAACTCTTCGCATGAGGTGGCCAAAGTACTGGAGTTTCAGCTTTAGCATCATTCCTTCCAAAGAAATCCCGGGGCTGATCTCCTTCAGAATGGACTGGTTGGATCTCCTTGCAGTCCAAGGGACTCTCAAGAGTCTTCTCCAACACCACACTTCAAAAGCATTAATTCTTCGGCGCTCAGCTCTCTTCACAGTCCAACTCTCACATCCATACATGACCACTGGAAAAACCATAGCCTTGACTAGACGGACCTTTGTTGGCAAAGTAATGTCTCTGCTTTTGAATATGCTATCTAGGTTGGTCATAACTTTCCTTCCAAGGAGTAAGCATCTTTTAATTTCATGGTTACAGTCACCATCTGCAGTGATTTTGGAGCCCAAAGTGGCATGTACGCAGTATAATTCTAGTAAGCATGTGGGTATATGTCAGTATGAGAGTACAGGAAAAAGTCAACAGGTCTTATCTCCAAGCGAACAGTTACAGGAGATTTTAACTTTTGTCTTTTGACTTATGTATTATATTTTAAACATTTCTAATACACAGTTATTACTTTTACAATAAGAAATAAACAACAAACAAAGCTGCTCTGGGGACATGGCTGGCCATGTTCCCAAGGGTGACTGACCTCCGGCTGGTTACCCTGACTGCTCCTTGTAGACACAGCAGTATTTTTCTCCAGGAGGACTGCAAGCGAGACTAATTCATTAAGTGCTTTCAGTCCTGAAGATGACAGAAACCAGGAAAGCATAAAGTCTCGTTACTACGACAGCCAGTAGCCTTGATGTCTGTGTGTTTATTTATTAACAGGACTTTATGTATCCATCCTCCCACCAGTTCCAGGAGCCTCACAGCTGACTTTGATACAGATCACATTTTCAAATTGGTACAGCCCATCCATCAGAAGAAAGACAAGGCTGTCTCACCCGAGGATTAAAACTACAAGAACATGGTCCTTGGAAGCAAAATGAGCTTGAAAGATACTGACAAGGGCTGGTGAGGGGTTAGGAGAATAGTGTGCCGAGGAGCAAACTGGATCCGTGGATCGCTTTCTTTAAGTTAACGATGATTGAATAATGACTTTACTGTGCAGGCGTTGAGTGTGCTTCTGTCACCTTTGCAGCAGTTTTATAAGGAATTATTCCCATTTTAGAGCTGCTGAAACTGAGACTCAGAGAGGATGAAGAACAGGTTAATAAGAGCTTAATTTTTAACATAGCTGTTTCTTCAATGAAATACCCACTCCCCCACAACCCCCACCCTACTTAATGGATGTTGCTTAAAGGCAGGGGATTTTAAAGCTTGGGAAATTTTCTATTGATTTTGGCTTAGAAGTTACTTAGAAGTTAGCATCAAGTAGATGCCAAATGCCCTTGTTGAATGGATGGATGAAGGTGTGGGTGGCTGGACAGATGGACAAAGAAAGAATGGTTTTTAACAATCATACAAAGGCAGAGAGAAATGATCACATTAGAAACACCCACAGTTTCTACAAATGGACGTGACCAGGATACTATAGGTCTGTCTGTTCTCTACCAGAGACTTACAAGTCTATGCCTGTAATCATCAGGAGAGACATTTTTCGAATGCTGGAGAGAAATGGGACCCTGCTGGGGATGTGGGTCAGTCAGTCCTGTCACAGCTTGGGGAGGAGAGGTGCTGGCTTGGCCGAGTTTGTGAACAAAGCTTAGATGTCTGCTGTTCTCCTTTGCAGACTGGTTACCGTGGTCCTACTGTGTTCTAGCAGTTTGCCTGCCTTACTCTACTCTCATGGTCTCGGAACACAGGGCAGTAAGGAGACCCAAACAGCACTGCTTCATAGGAAGCAGAGCTTTATTTTATTTTGTCAAGGTGGTACCGAACTGACAGCTTTCTCTTGGCTCAAGTGAAGAGCTGTTTTTCTCCGTGTGTGTGCTGTCAGCTTTAGGAACGCGCGACATCAGTTATTGGGTCAGCAAGTAGAAAATGAAGGAAGCGTTGGTTCACATGTCTTATCTCCTGAGTCATCTTGCTTGCTCTGCGTGGAAGAGGCTCACACCTTCATTTTTCCAGCTCTGCCTTAGTCAGCCAGCAGCAGGAACAAAGGCCCTTGTATCCAGACCACTGTGGAAGCCTAGAAGAGAAATACTTTGGGCAACTCGAAGGTCTTTGTCTTCTAAGGAGTTCATAGCTTCCTGAGAAAGAGAGTGTCCACCAGCTTCAGATCACAGAGCAATGGGATTGGAGTAATGATGAAAAGCCTGTGAGTGGAGGGGCTGCAGAACCCTGGACTGGCTAGTTTCCTCTTATGAAAAAATGAAGGCAGTTGGGATGGACTCTGCTTTTTCCTATTCTTTTTTTGCTCTAAGAATGTGAACTTCTTTAATCACACACCTAATGAGGTTAATCTGGGAAGACCTGAAGGCGCTGACTTCTGAGAAACGGCACTTTCTCATAGGACACTTTGAGAACTGTATCTGAGCCTGAGAGGAGATGCACGGTCTCTGGTGGTAGGCTGTGGCAAGTACCACTTTGCAGATGTGGAAACTGAAGGCCAGACTTCCCCACGTCCCCCCAGAATGGCAGGGAAATCCTAATGCTTGGACCTGTGCAGTGGCTGCAGGACAGGTGCCTTCCCTTTTGGATAAGAGGCACTTTCCCAGAGGCCTCCCCAGGTGTATGGGAGAATCTGAATCCCTCTCCTTGATCTGCCCTGGTGCTTCCTTACCAGCCCCATCCAGCCCCAATTTGGATTGGGGAACAGCTTTTAAAAATTATCTCTAAAAGATCACATGCCTACATATACACACGAAGTCAGCTCTTTGTATTTTATTCAGGAAATCATAAATGACTCTTAGACTGAATAGAAACCTGAACCAATCAAATAAGTTCCCCAGGGGCTCCAAAGAAACAAGATTCACAGAACTGGCTGGCAGCACTGCAGAAAATAGAGTTGATGGAGACCCCCACATGGGTGTGGGGTGACCTTGACAAGGGAAATACTAGCTGGTATTTTGATCCGCCTTCTTTCTTTCAGGACACTGATGCTGCTGGATGCACCAGCAACAGGCTCCTGCTTCTTCTCATAACACCTGGGCAGATGAGATGGGGAAGATGGCAGGGCAGATGAGAGGGTGCCCACGTGAGCCACAGATGGAAAATGAGCCCTGCTGAAATTCCTACAAGCAGGGATTTCTGTGGTGGCTAAGACTCCAAGCCCCCAAAGCAGGGGACCTGGGTTTGATCCCTGGTCAGGGAATTAAATCCCACATGCCACAAGTAAGAGTTTGCAGGTCACACTAACAGTTTGCATTCCACAACTAAAGATCCCACATGCTGCAATGAAGATTGAAGATTGAAGATCCCAGGTGCTGAGCTAAGACTCTGTGCAGCCAGATAAACAAATAAATAAAAATAAATATTAAAAAATTTCCTATGGACAGGATTTGGGGTTCCTAAACTAGAAACAGGCTACCCACACTCTGATTGTGCTCCAACAGCTCAAATTCTATAATCTCAAAATTTTCCTATTACATTTAATTGTCTTTCATTCTGTTTCTCTTCCTTTACTCTTCTGTGGGTGGTGAGGTTATCAGGCATTGGTAGGGCAACCAACTTGCCCAGGCCTTCCAGTTGTAACACCGAAAATCTCACCTCCAAGGAACTCTTGCAGTCCTAGGGAAACCCAGATGGTTGGTCACCCTAAAGGTATGTCATTGCTTTAAGAGAAACTCCTATGGAGGGAGAGTGTGTCTCCAGGTTTCTTCTGGAGGCGGTCTCATATGGTAGTTAAAGGTGTGGGCTCTGGGCACATGGCCAAGGTGCACATCCTGGCTCTGACTCACATCCATGCCAGATCTGGGGCAAGTCACTGGACCTCTCTGTGCCTTGGTTGCCTCATCCGAGAAATGGGTATAATGGTAATCCATACCTTAAAGCATTGCTATGTGAAATCATATAAAGCAACACATGTAAAGCACTTTTATTTAAAACTACCTGTTAGTTGCAGTTATTTTGTTAATGAATGTCAAAGATCACAGGAACTCAGAATCGATAGGAAGCCCTCTTAGATTTCATCTCGTGCGTGCATGCTGTTGCTTCAGTTGCGTCAAACTCTTTGCGAACCTAGAGACCATAGCCTGCCAGGCTCCTCTGTCCATGGGATTCTCCAGGCAAGAGTACTAGAGTGCGTTGCCATGCCCTCCTCCAGGAGATCTTCCTGACTCAGGGATAAAATCTCCATCTCTTATGTCTCCTGCACTGGTAGGCAGGTTCTTTACCACTAGCGCTACCTGGTAACCCCAAGTTTTCATCTCAGTGACCCCCAAATTTAAATGTGATTCACACATTGTAGCCACCCCAGTCTGTGCCCCTTTTCTGTGTCTCCCCACAGTGGTGACAGCTGCTGCTGGTGGAGATTAGTTTGTTCAGCCTCTGAGTGGATGCCACTCTGCTATACCTGGTGGCAGGGGTGTGGGGTGTGATGGCTAGGAGTGGTAACTCTCGATTGTGAATGTGCACACAGAACACCTAGGGATCTTGTTAAGCCTTCTTAAACGTGGATTCTGATTCAGCCGGTCCAGGTGAGGCCCAAGATTTTGTATTTCTAACAAGCTCCCAGGTGATGCTGCCGATCCAAGGTCCACAGTGTGAGAGCAAGGCCACATTGAATGTCGGCCTGCATGAGTCTGAGCAAAAGATGAATATAGTTCCCTGTGCTAGACAACAGGACCTGTTGTTTGTCCATCCTGTATATTGACATGATAGTTTACATCTGCTAATCCCATACTCCTAGTCCTTCCCTCCCCTACTTGCCTCCCCCTTGGTAACTACAAGTCTGTTCTGTATGTCTGTTATGTTCTGTAGGTAGGTTAATTTGTGCCATATTTTAGATTTCACATATATAAATATATATATATATAAGAATGTCTATGTGTGTATAACTGAGTCACTTTGGTGTACAACAGATAGAGATTGGCACAACATTGTAAATCAATTATGCTTCAATTAACCAAGCCTATGAAATTCATGCCCAACAAATTCCTGAGATTAGAGAATTAGTCCTGTGGTCGGAAAGATCCCTTGGAGAAGGAAGCGGCAACCCACTCCAGTATTCTTGCCTAAGAAATCCCATGACAGAGGAGCCTGGTGGGCTACAGTCCATGGGGCCACAAAGAATCAGACAAAACTTAGCAACTAAGCCCACAGGCCTGAGGGCTGGGATGGGAATTTTTTGCTTATTTTCAGCATCAGAGCTGGTTCGAGACTATTGCTGTAATCTGACCTCCTCACTCACTCGTGTCCATGGGTTTCCTCTCTTAAATGGTAGAGTACCCCACCACTGCCCAGAAATCACACATGGAGAGTGACATGGGGCTGTAGAAAGGTTCAGAACTACTGGCCTAAAGAGACAGGAGCCCCTAAACCTGGGACTCTGGTGTCCCACCCAATATCCCCTCAGTCACCTTGCCTGGGAGGGGTCTAAAACTTCCTCAGTCACCTCAGAACATGAGTCTGAATCTTCCACTTCCACTTTGGATAGACATCCAAATAGATGGATCTGAGTACCAAAATAAGCATAAACAGCAAACCCCTCACATCTGAGGAGCCTTTATGCCTTCTCCAAAGCCTTGAGCAGGAGTCCCCTTGCCCTCCGTCTTCCCTCTCAGACTGTATCAGGCACCAAGACAGGATCACCATCCAGTGCAGTGAATACATTCTTTGCTTCCCGCCTCAATAGATGCGGGAGGAACCTTCCCAGGAGAGGTCAGAGAAAAGGCGCCGGAATACCAAATCTGCCGGCTGCTGCCTGGCTTCCCCGAGGCCAGACTTGTGCTAACTTGAAAAATGGCCTTATGATAATGAGCCTTAAAAGCACTCCACAAGACCCCGGTGGCCAGGGAAGAGACTGGGGGATTCACTCTTCTCAGCGCCTTCCCCTCCGCCGCCACTCTCAGCACCCGCGCTTTTAATCTCCCACACGTCTGCCGAGTGTATTACACATTTGTATCTGTCACTTCAGATCCCCCCCGCATGGCTGCTCCCAGCCAGCGGGGCTTTCTCCTTTCTTCCCAGAATGTTCCCCCAGGACAGCCCGGCCGGTGATAACGGCTTCCAGTTTCTTTTGTTTCTCTTTGGTGAATCCCAGCCCCCAACTCCAGCCTTACAGGACCCAGCCCCCTGGCGCCCCCTACCTTCAGCCTGGTGGAATGCAGCCACATGCCTTCTGAGGGATCCCACAGAAGTTCTTAAGTTTTCCAAGTTTCTGAGAGCTCCCCTCTCACCCCATTTCCCTGAGTGGCTCCCTGAAAGAGAGCAATGGTGTTCTGAGACACCTCCCAACACAGATCAAAGTAACAGCAATTGTAGTATGTGCCTCCGTTTCCTGCAACCGGAATGGACCCCCAGAAGTTGTTGTTGTTTTAAAATATAAATTTATTTAATTGGAGGTTAATTACTTTACAATATTTTATTGGTTTTGCCATACATCAACATGAATCCGCCACAGGTATACACGTGTTCCCCATCCTGAAACCCCCTCCCTCCTCCCTTCCCTTACCATCCCTCTGGGTCATCCCAGTGCACCAGCCCTAAGCAACCAGTATCATGCGTCGAACCTGGACTGGTGATTCGTTTCATATATGATATTTTACATGTTTCAATGCCATTCTCTCAAATCATCTCACCCTCTCCCTCTCCCACAGAGTCCAAAAGACTGTTCTATACATCTGTGTCTCTTTTGCTGTCTCGCATACAGGGTTATCGTTACCATCTTTCTAAATTCCATATATATGCGTTAGTATACTGTATTGGTGTTTTTCTTTCTGGCTTACTTCACTCTGTATAATAGGCTCCAGGTTCATCCACCTCATTAGAACTGATTCAAATGTATTCTTTTTAATGGCTGAGTAATACTCCATTGTGTATATGTACCACAGCTTTCTTATCCATTATCTGCTGATGGACATCTAGGTTGCTTCCATGTCCTGGCTATTATAAACAGTGCTGTGATGAACATTGGGGTACACGTGTCTCTTTCAATTCTGGATTCCTCAGTGTGTATGTCCAGCAGTGGGATTGTTGTATTTAATCCTGGTGAAAAACATAACAAAGTTTAAGGTCTTAGCCATTAAAGTAACTTTTTTCTTGGCCCCTTGACATTTGAGATCTTAGTTCCCTGACCAAGGATCGAACCCCATACCCTTGCACTGGAAGCACAGAGTCTTAACCACTGGACTCCCAGGTGTCTTAGCCATTTTTAAGTGTACAGTTCAGCTGCTGCTGCTGCTGCTGCTAAGTCGCTTCAGTCATGTCTGACTCTGTGCGACCCCAGAGACGGCAGCCCACCAGGCTTCCCCGTCCCTGGGATTCTCCAGGCAAGAACACTGGAGTGGGTTGCCATTTCCTTCTCCAATGCATGAAAGTGAAAGGTGAAAGCGAAGTCGCTCGGTCGTGTCTGACTCTTAGCGACCCCATGGACTGCAGCCCTCCAGGCTCCTCCGTCCATGGGATTCTCCAGGCAACAGTTCAGCAGCATTGAGTATATTCACACTGTTGTGGAATAGATCTCTATAGAACTTCTTCATCTTGCAAGACTCAAATTCTATACCCACTAAACACTAATTCCCCTTCTCCCTACCCCAAGTCCATGGCAACCACCTTTCTACCTTCAGTTTCTATGATTTTGACTACTTTGGATGCTTCATAAGAGTGGGATCACACAGTATCTTCACTTTTGCGACTGGCTTATTTCTCTCAGCATAATGTCCTTGAGGTTCATCCGTGTTGTGATCTGTGGGTGACTTCCCTTTTAAAGGCTGCATGGTATTCCATTGGGTGTATCTACCACATTTTTTTTTTTTATCTTTTCATCTGCTGATAGACAATTGGGTTTCTTTCTTGGGTTTTCAACTCTTTATTTTGCAACCAGTCACCCACATAAACTAAATGACTTGCCCACAACCACACAGCCAATCAGATGTCTGTTTGGTTAGGATTTTATCGTTGTCTTCTGGATTTTGGAATCTGCATTTGGGGAGGTCTGGTCCAACCTGGCACTACTGGGATAGACCTTCTAGGATTTTAACCGACTGCCAAGGCAGGTAATGGCATCCAGGCAAGTTCTAATGACTGTGAACCTATGAGAATGTTTGGCTTTGAGTTTGGTGTGGTCAAATGCCCTAGGTATATGGACTCTGGATTTTTATGATATTAGGCAATTATTGTTCATTTGTTTTGGAGTGCTAATGTTATTGTGTTATATGTTTTAACAAGAACCACTTTTAGAAATGCATACCAAAATGTTTATAAATTAAATGCATGGTGATTTAGGGTGTGCTACAAAATAATCAGGAGAAGTATGATGGGACAGGCTGGGGGCTCGTTATACTACTCTCTACTTTTGCTTTCTGTATAACCATACAGAAACTGTATATAACCATAGTTTATATATATATAGATTAAAAGTTTAAAGTTTTATTCTTTGAAAAGCATTTTTTTCTTCTTACATTTGGATAGGGTGATATATGCCCACTTTCCTGGAACTTAGATTCTTACTGAAATAGCACTTTTGACTAGTTTCAATGGTATATTGCAGAGAATAAAATGCTGCCATCATTGGGCAAATAATGTAAAAACGAACATACAAGCCCTGCAGGATGTGGAGATGACACCAGAAATAGCCGTGTGGCTGAGGGTCAGTGGCATGAGGGGTTCAGATTTCACCACCAGAACATCACAGGCTCTAGACTTTGCTCTCTCATCCTGGACCTGAGGAGCTTCTCCACCAGACCCTTCTGTCAGCAGTCCGCAGCTTCCCAACTTTTGAATATTTGGCCATGGTATGAAGCAGATATGTTAGTCTGTTGTTCAGTTGTTTACACATTCATTCTTCTGCCCATCTCCAATTCATCCCCTTTTCTAACCACCCCGTCCAAGCAATACCATCTGTGTT
>NW_011494861.1:21175817-21193750 GCF_000754665.1 Bison bison bison
ATCTGTGTTTGAGTTTGCCTTCTAAGTGTCTTCTATGTTTAACCCATAGCTCACTTTAACCCATAGCCATGGCCAAGCCCCTCATCCACCCCACTGACATCCATAGCTCAGTTATTCTAACACCTCTTAATTGCTTTCCTTATCACCACTCTTATCTTGTTCTTTCCCTTTCCATGTGTTCTTCAGATTTTTTCATTCATCCTTCTTAATTAAAACCCAGGAAGTCCTCCCAGTGCCCCTGCAATGAAGTCCAAACCCCAGTGATGCCTTCCAGAGACCTTGGGACCTGACTCTAATTGCCTCTCCAGTCTCATTTTTCGTCCCCACCCTCTCTTTCCCAGTGCCCCAGCCCCCCTGAAATTCTTTCAGTTCCTCAAAACAGCATGCACGTTCTCCTTTTCAGGCCTTTGCACATGTTGGTCTTTCTTCCTGGGATGCTCTCCCTGGCCCCACCTCCTCTGGGTAACTGTTCCTCATCCCCCAGGTGTCATCTAATGCTCACTGCCTCCTAGAGGTGTTCCTTGACCCAGTCAGTTGGTACTCCTGCTCTGAGCTCATCCTGTAGTTCTCTCATCATCGCACTTAGCTCCACTTGGAGATATTCTAAAAATATTTTTTGAACTGACAGAACAAATTTGATTTGAAAGAAATAGAAAATTTAAAAATATATATTACAACCATGTTGATGTTGGATGGCATCACCGACTCAATGGGTATGAGTGTGAGCAAAGTCCAGGAGATAGTGAAGGACAGGGAAGTCTGAAGTGCTGCAGTCCATGAGATCGCGAAGAGTCAGATGCAACTTAATGACTGAACAACAACAACAGTATATTCCAACCAGCAGATTATAGTATCCTCAGATACTCTGTGATCTCTCAATCAACCCACAAATATTCCTTGACCTGATATTCCCACAAATAGCCCCTGGTCACCGAAAGTTTTCCAGTTGCCTCAGTCCATGGTGCTGCCCTCTGCTGTCGGGACCTGCTTGTTGTGTGACCTTACCCTCTTCAGGTATTCATTCCACAGAGCCTGTCACCCTCCTCACTTCTAGGCCACTACCGCACAAGACCAGCCCGACACCCTCCAGCCACCCCACCTTTCACCAGGGGAGCTGGACGTTCCCAGCTGGTCTGCCCAGTGGCCCCAGAGCCTCAGCCCTAGTGGAGATTCCTGCCTGGACACATGTCCTGTGCTTGCAGCCCCGCCCTGCGGCCACGGAGCCTCACCCAACAGTGGGGTCCTTTCCTGCCCCTGAGATGCTCAGATTCCATCAGCCTGCACTCTCTGACCTCTGGGCCTCATTGCACTGCTTCTACAAGATCTGCTATCACTGTTCTTCTCTCTTCTTCTCTCTGAAGCATCCCTCTGACCTGTGCTCCCAAGCCCATCCTCTGCTTCCTCCTTCAGGACCTTATGCCATCATTGCCCTCCTTTTCCCAGTATCTTTGGTCCGTCGCCCTCTCCCCTATGTTCTTTCCTTCTGTTTACTCCTGTGCTTGGGCTTCCATCTCATATAAAATCCCCCACCCTCTGACCCCCATAAGTTAACATCCTGGCTCTCTGCTCCCTCTCCTCACCGGTGCCTTCTCACCACTTCTGTCATCACAGGTCTCCACTCACTCCTCAACCACTCTGGTCCCACCACTGTCACAAAAGCCATTCCTGTGCCCATCTAGCCACAAGTCCTAAGTGGTCACCTTGACCTCACGGATGCCTTGGGCGTCGATGGCAGCCTCTTCTCTAGGGCACTGTCTTCCAGCTGCCTGGCATGGTCTTGGCCTGCCGTGGCTTCTGTCCTTGGTCACACCTTCTGACACATCTGCTGGCATGCTCCCATCTTCCCAACTTCTAAATGTAAGTTTTGTTGAGATTCTGTCCTCTGCCCACACCAGCTACCCAGCTGCTTCAAAAGACCCCTCGAAGTGGTCTCCAGACCAAACATCTCTCCCGCTCTTGGTTTGCATTTCAACGTTGCTGAACAAGGCAAAACTCAAACTGCCCTCCTCTAAGTGAGCAACTCTTCTGGACTTTCTCTGTCAGCAGTACTGTTATTCTCTGGTCCCCCAGACTCAAAACCCGCAGCCACCTTTGGTACCATCCTCTGCTCACGCCCAATCAGCCTCTAGCTCAGTCAGTCATGCTGTCCCCAGGATTCTCACATCCGTCTCCTTTGAGTTTTTCCTACCTCACCTTAGTTTAGGTCTCTCTGCCACTGGCAGAAACCGTCGCCCTTCCTACTCCCCCAGATCCTTTTATTCCAGTCTTTATGCCTCCAGTCCAATGTATACTCTGCTGCCAAGTCCATGCATTTGAAGAAGTTGTTCTTCAGGAACAGCAGTTTCCACATCACATACTCTCAGGCTCTCTGATCCAGTTTCTCCTGGTTCAGAAATGATCTGGGTGGGGCCCAGCAACAGTGTGGGGCGATTCTGACATATCTGAAAGTTATGTGCAAAAGAACCACTGACCAAAACCGCACTAAGCAAGTTTCTCCTCTGTTGAAAAACCTAAGCATTTTGTTTAGTTAGGATTCAGCGGATATTACTTTTAAAAGTCTTAAACAAGATAGAAATGTATATCTCCCTCACTTAAAAGAAGTCTGGCCATGGATCGTTGTTGCTGTTTGGTGCCTAAGTTGTGTGTGACTCTTTTGTGACCCCATGGGCTGTAGCCTGCCAGGCTGCTCTGTCCATGAAATTTCCCAGACAAGAATACTAGAGTGGGTTGTCATTTCCTTCTCCAGGGGATCTTCTCGACCCAGGGGTCAAACCCACATTTCCTGCATTAGCAGGTGGATTCTTTACCACCTGGGGAGCCCCTGGCCATGGATAGCGCAGGGGTATAGCAGCTCCACGGTATCATCTGGAACCCAAGGTCCCAGCTTTCTGTTTCAACTCCTGGAACATGGCTCTTGTGGTGCGGGATGGCTGCTAGAGCTCTAGCTGTCACATCTGTTGCTTTTGCTCCAATTTCCAAGTGTCAGGTATTTGTTTTTCCACATCAAGCAATTCTCACACACCAGCTGAGTGTTCTGCAATTCAACCCGATTCTGACACTGTCTATCCAGAGACTGCTGTTATTAAGTGGTTAAGTCGTGTCCGACTCTGTGCGACCCCATGGACTGCAGCACACCAGGCTTCCCTGTCCTTCACTATCTCCCGGAGTTTGCTCAAACTCATGTCCATGGAGTCAGTGATGTTATCTAACCATTTCATCCTGATGCCCCCTTCTCCTTTTGCCTTTGATCTTTCCCAGCATCAGTCTTTTCCAATGAGCTGCCTCTTTGCATCAGGTGGCCAAAGTATCGGAGCTTCAGCATCAGTCCTTCCAATGGATATTCAGGACTGATTTCCTTTAGGATTAACTGGTATAATATCCTTGTAGTCCAAGGGACTCTCTAGCACCAGAATTCAAAAGCATCAATTCTTCAGCGCTCAGCATTCTTATGGTCCAAGTCTCACATCCGTGCATGACTACTGGAAAAACTATAGCTTTGACTAGATGGACCTTTGTCAGCAAAGTGATGTCTATGCTTTTTAATATACTGTCAGATTTGTCATAGCTTTCCTTCCAAGGAGCAAACGTCTTTCAGTTTCATGGCTGCAGTCACTATCTGCATGATTTTGGAGCCTAAGAAAATAAAATCTTTCCTATTCCCACTTTTTCCTCTTCTATTTGAACATGAAGTGAGAGGACTGGATGCCATGACCTTAGTTTTTTTAATGTTGAGTTTTAAGTCAGCTTTTTCTCTCTTCTCTTTCACCTGCATTAAGAGGCTCTTCAGGAATCTTTGCTTTCTGGCATTATAGTGGTATTATCTGCATATCTGAGGTTATTGATGTTTCTCTCAGAAATCTTGATTCCAGCTTGTGATTCATCCAGCCTGGCATTTCTCATGATGTACTCTGCAAAGAAGTTAAATAAGCAGGGTGACAATATACACCCTTGACGTACTCCTTTCCCAATTTTGAAACAGCCTATTGTTCCATGTCTGGTTCTAACTGTTGCTTCTTGTCCTGAATATAGGTTTCTTGGGAGGCAGGTAAGGTGGTCTGGTATTCCCATCTCTTTAAGAATTTTCCACAGTTTGTTTTCCACATATTAGATACAAAGGAAACTGGGAAATACAGTTTTTGTTCTGGGTGGTAAAATGCCCAACTAAAAATTGAGGTTCTCTCAAAAAGTTACATACTGTATGATTCAATTTATATAATATTCTCTGAATGTCAGAAGTATAGAAATGGAAAACAGAGAATGGCTTCCCAGGTGGCTCAGTGGAAATCTGCCTGCCAATGCAGGAGACATAAGTGAGAACTCACAGTATTTGTCCTTCTCTGTCTTATTTCAGTAAGAATACCCTCCAGATCCATCCATGTTGTTGCAAAATTTCATTCTTTTTTAATAGCTGAGTAATATTCCTGTGTGTCTGTGTGTGTGTGTACCACATCTCTCTTGATTTATCTGTTGATGGACACTTAGATTACTTCCATATCTTAGCTACTGTAAATAGTACGGCTATGAACATTGGGGTACATGTATCTTTTCAAATTAGTGTTTTCGTTTTCTTCAGATATATACCCAGGAGTGGAATTGCTGGATCATTTGGTAACTCTATTTTAGTTTATTGAGGCTCTTTCTTAATGTTTTCCGTAGTGGCTGTACCAGTTTATAGTCCCACCAACAGTGTACCAGGGTTCCATTTTCTCCACATCCTTGCCAACATTTGTCATTTGTGGTCTTTTTAGTTTTAGCCATTCTGGCAGGACAGGTGTAAGGTGATATCTCACTGTGGTTTTGATTTTCATTTCCCTCATGATTAGTGATGTTGAGCATCTTTTCATGTGTCTACTGGCCATCTATATGGCTTCTTTGGAAAATTGTCTATTCAGGTCTTCTACCCATAATATAGCCAGGTTGTTTGGCTTTTTCAAAAAAATATTGAATTGTATTAGCTGTTTATATATGTTGGATATTAAAGCTTCATTGGACATACCATTTGCAAACATTTTCTCCTATTCAGTAGGTTGTCTTCTCATTTTGTTGATAGTTTCTTTTGTTGTGCAAAAGCTTTTAAGTTTAATTAAGTCCCATTTGTTTATTTTTGCTTTTGTTTCCTTTGCATGAGGAGACTGAGTCAAAAAAACATTGCTACAATTCATGTCGAAGAGTGTTCTGCAGGTTTTTTTTTTTGTTTTTTTTTAGGAGTCTTATGGTTTCTGATCTTGCGTTTAGGTCTTTAATCCATTTTAAATTTAATTTTGTATGTGGTGGGAGGGAATGTTCTAATTTCATTCTTTTGCACGTAGCTGTTGTTTTCCTGGCACACCTGTTGAAGAGACTGTCTTTTCTCCATTGTGTAGCCTGGCCTCCTCTGTCATAGATTAGTTGACCATAGGTGTGGAGGTTTATTTCTGCACTCTCTATTCTGTTCCACTGATTTATGAGTCTGTTCTGTGCCGGTACCATACTGTTTTGATGACTGTAGCTTTGCAGTGTGACATATTTTGAGTGGCCTGTCATAAACTCCTCCATTAGGTTTATGCTGTTTGTGTTGAAACATAGAAAACAGACCCCAAGGGTATTTATGAAGCACTTATCTCTTCACTTACATGATCCTGATTAGAGCCAATGAAGCAGGTAATTTTCTCCCCTTCGGGAGCCTCCATTCGGAGAAAGCACCAAAATCCTTAGGTGTGTTGCCAACCTGACAGAATGAAAATGGCTGTTGTCCAGTGAGCAGGGGCAGTGAGGAGCAAAGAAGGACTTTTTTTAGATCCATATGTTGCTGTAGTGACTACAGTGAGAGCAGGAAGTACTGAAGCATATTTTACAAGGACTTCTAAAGAATTTCATCCTGTTGTCTTTCTCCATGTTCTGGTGCTCTTTCCTGAAGGCATTACCCAGCACCAGCTGCTTTCGCACCCTTGGGCAGCTTTGCTGAACTTGACTGTGCCCCCATGGGAAGGAATTAAGCTGCTCGTCAGGAGCTTCTGCTCAACCAGAATCCTGCCCAGAGGCTTCTCCCAACAGCTTTCTGAGCTGCCCCAAAAGGGGCAAAGGAAGGTGCTGAGGAGGGAGTGAAGGAGGAGGGTACAGGGCTTGGAGAGGATCCACCCTGTGGGAAAAGGGTGCCTCAGTGGCAGAAAGATGCTGACGAGAAAGAGGGAAGGCACCTCGAGGAAGAATAAAGGGAAGCAGGCACAGGCCTGGAGAGTGAGGAGGAGGGATGGAGTCAGGCAGAGGAAACATTAGGGGCCTGTAAAGAGAACCTGGGGGCCTGCCTAGCAGAGCTGTCCTCAGCCCTGAGGGACAAGCACAGTACAAGGCAGAGACTGCCTGCTATGGAGAAGCCTCCTGGCCTACAGGGCAGGGCATCCTGACCCTGAGCCACAGACTCTCAGGAGGGTTCAGGGATGGGCTTTGGGTGTTCCATGAATTCCCTGAACTGGTAGGCATGATTCTGTGTGAGCATATGCTTCTTTTCTTTAGAAAGAGTGGCCATGGCTTACATCAGGCTCTCAAAAAGAGCCATGTGCTGCTCAGAGCCGAGAATGTGACCAGTGATATGAAGAAAGGGAGCTTTGGAGGGTGGAGTTGTAAGGAAGTTGTAGGTAAGGGCCAGGTGGAACAGGGAAGGAGCCAGAGCAGAAAAGCCGGTGAGAAAGTACCAACTGGTGGGAGGGGTCTTGGGGGAGAATGGATATATGTGTAAGTATGGTTGAGTCCCTTCGCTGTCCACCTGAAGCTATCACAACAGTGTTAATTGGCTATCAGTTTGGTTCAGTTCAGTCACTCAGTCGTGTCCGACTCTTTGCGACCCCATGAACCACAGCACGCCAGGCCTCCCTGTCCATCACCAACTCCCAGAGTTTACCCAAACTCATGTCCATCGAGTCGGTGATGCCATCCAGCCATCTCATCCTCTGTTGTCCCCTTCTTCCTCCTGCCCCCAATCCCTCCCAGCATCAGGGTCTTTTCCAATGAGTCAGCTCTTCGCATGAGGTGGCCAAAGTACTGGAGTTTCAGCTTCAACATCAGTCTTTCCAATGAACACCCAGGACTGATCTCCTTTAGGATGGACTGGTTGGATCTACTTGCAGTCCAAGGGACTCTCAAGAGTCTTCTCCAACACCACAGTTCAAAAGCATCAATTCTTCGGCGCTCAGCTCTCTTCACAGTCCAACTCTCACATCCATACATGACCACTGGAAAAACCATAGCCTAGACTAGACGAACCTTTGTTGGCAAAGTAATGTCTCTGCTTTTGAATATGCTATCTAGGTTGGTCATAACTTTCCTCCCAAGGATTAAGCGTCTTTTAATTTCATGGCTGCAGTCACCATCTGCAGTGATTTTGGAACCCAAAAAAATAAAGTCTGACACTGTTTCCCCATCTATTTCCCATGAAGTGATGGGACCAGATGCCATGATCTTTGTTTTCTGAATGTTGAGCTTTAAGCCAACTTTTTCACTCTCCACTTTCACTTTCATCAAGAGACTTTTTAGTTCCTCTTCACTTTGCCATAAGGGTGGTGTCATCTGCGTATCTGAGGTTATTGATACCCTGACACAAAATAAAATGTTTAAAAAACGTACTAAGCTGTGGCTTATAGGCAATCAGTACAGGCAACACTCATCCTCCCAGTTCCCTGTGGGGATACACGTCCTGGCCTGCTCTCAGTCCAGGCAGAAATCACAGCCAGGACACAGGATGGCCTGCTTCCACCCGCAGGCCCTGGGGCAGCCCCTGGGGCAGCCCCTGTCCAGGCTGACTCCTCCTGATCAAATCATTTATCTCAGCATAGTGAAACCCTCAAGCTCAGGCAGACCTTCCCTGAGAGCCCAGACCGGTCTGTTCCACTGAGAGACCTTTCCTAACCCACCTATACCTGCCTGTTGAAGCCCCAGCACTGGTCACTGTGCCTGGTGTCTGTCATTCTCTCTTCAGGGAGCCCTCCTCTTATCCACAGTTGTAGCCCCAGCAGTAGCCTGGCCCAGCATCTGGCATATGATAGTCACTCAATATTCAATAAATATTAATTGGATGGATGGATAAATAAAAATGTAAGAGTGTGTTGCCTTACAGGTGAGGATATGACACCCAGGGAATAGTTTGAGGCTCCGAGCTCAGAAAAACAGCAGAGGCTGACCTTTAACCCAGCAGGAAAGAATAGGAGAAAGATGAGTCTGACTTTTCGAAGGCACTGCATTGAGGTGAGGCCTAATTCCACCTACAAGATATATCCTGTGGGGTCCTTGGCAGGAAGATTTCTTCTCGTTAATTCTTTGCATGTTATACATTCAAAAGCAGAAGAGGCTGAAGAAATTGATGGGGTGGGGAAACATTAGGGAAATAGTTACATCTGAGGGTGAGTGAAATAGCTGAGTCATGGATTCAAAACAGAAGCCTACTTATTTGTGGTCTAGTTAAGCAGACCGCATTTTAGGATTACTCATTGTGGGTGGGATGCTGAAGAAGTACAAGCAGTATAAACCCAAGGCAGGAGCTGATGGAAGGAAAAGAATCTCCAACTTCACCACCCTCACACTCACTGCCTCTCACCTCTGCCCTACGAGGGCAGTGAGGACAGTGAATCTTGGCCCTGGTGAAGCCCTGTCCTTTGCTTGAGGCCATCAGCCCTGCCTTCTGCTCAGTCTATTGTCAAATAGTGAAATGGCCTTTAACCAGCAATGCTGGTGCTCCGCTCTTCAGGTTTTTCAGTTTAATTTAATGAAGTGAAATTCACAGAACCATTTTAAAATGTAAACTTCAGTGGCACTTAGTACATTCACAGTATTGGGTAATCACTGCTTCTATCTAATTCCACATTTCCATCAATCCCAAAGAAAACCCAGTACCCATTAAGCAATTTCTCCCCAATCTGCATCTATGGGTTTGCCTGTTCTGAAATTTCATGTAAATGGAATCATGCAATACATAAACTTTTGTGTCTGGCTTCATTCATTCACTTGACAGTGTTTTTGAGGTTTACTCATATTGTAGTGTGTGTCAGCATGTATAGTTTTTATGGCTGAATAATATTTCATATTCTGTATATAGAACAATTTTTATCCACTCATCACTTGATGAATATTTGGACTGTTTACACTTTTGGGCCGTTATGAATAGTGCTTCTGTGAACACACGTGCACTTGTATCTGAGTACCTGTTTTCATTTCTTCCGGGTATATACCTGGTAGTGGAAGCCCTCTAAGTCAGCAGTCCCCAACCTTCTTGGCACCAGGGATGGATTTTGTGGAAGACAATTTTTCCATGGACCCAGGGTGGGGGGGTGTGGTTTCAGGATGACTCAAGGGCATCACATTTATTGTACATTTTTTTCTGATCTTATGTTGCCACTGACCTGATAGGAGATATCCGTCTGCGGCCCAGAGGTTGGGGACCCCTGTTCTAAGTTTTTGCCCCCAAAATTAAACATGAATTTAAAATCTGCTGGCAAATGCTTATCAAAAGCTCAGTAAGGAGAAATATCACTTGTGACAGGTTTTTAAGCTTCAGTTTTTTGATGGGAAATCCTTTTGTCAAACAGCTGACCCCAAACACTAATGAAACAGAAAAGCAGAGATGCTCTGTGTGAGCCAGGTGAGACCAGAGGCTCTGTGAGATCAGCCTTCGTACAATACAGCACCTCACCCACCACCCAAGACCCAGGGAGGCTCCCCGGACCTCCGAGGCTCTGGACAGCAGCTGTCAGTACTGTGGCTCCTGATCTAGGCTCCGGATCAAGCTCCCCCTTCAGAGAGCAGCAGATTTAAACACGCCACCTGTAGGCTTCCCTGATGGCTCAGATGGTCAAGAGTCTGCCTGTAATGCAGGAGACCCAGGTTCGATCCTTGGGTCAGGAAGATCCCCTGGAGAAGGGAATGGCAACCCACTCCAGTATTCTCGCCTGAAGAATTCCACGGAGAGAGGAGCCTGGAGGCCAACAGTCCGTGGAATCACAAAAAGTCAGACTCTCTCTTTCAGAGAGGTGTCCCTGGGTTTTAGGAGATACGGTAAGAAGCTGATTTTTAAAAAAAAATTTTTAATTTTATTTGGCTGCACCAAGTCTTCCTTGCAGCACACAAGATCTTTAGTTGTGGCACGTGGGATCTAATTCCCTGATCAGGAATCAAACCTGGGCCCTCTGCATTGGAATCACTGAGTCTTAACCACTGGACCGCCAGGGAAGTCCCAAGAAGCTGCTTTTTAATACATAGAATGAGGTAATAACAGCCTTCCCATCTAGATCTCAGCCTCCCCTTTAAGAGGGTCCTTGGAAGAAACTCCTCTCAAGGCTTACTGGAAACACAAGCTGAGATTTGTTTTAACTCTCTCATTTCCCTTTTTGCTTTGGTTGCTAAGAAGCTCAGAGGTAAATTTGCAGTCCACATCCAACAATTCCGTGTATCAATTTTATGATTAGTCAGGCATTGTTATGCTAACCCTTCTTGCTGTCTTTATTTAGTATTTATTCAACTGGATGGTATGCATTTCTGAAGCACTTAAAATTATTTGGGGGTTGAGGTTAAGACATAGTCATTTTTTCATCTTGCTGGTCAGGTGTATACATGTCCTCCTGTCAGTAGAACCCCAATTAGATCACGAGAAGGCCACAACAGCTCCCTTGCACCCCACTGGCCCTGACTCCAAGGAGGAGAAGCCCCCCCCAGACAGATCAGATGAAGGTGGGTGGGCCCAAGGCCTAATACATCATCAATTTCTGTTCAGCCACGCCTGTGCAGCTGCTTGTGAGCAGCACTTTATGGAATAAAAGACAACATAAGGATGATCTCAGGCCCTAGGAATTCTAGAGGGCAAGACAGAGTGGGCATTAATGACTGTGGTTGGTAGTTAGAAATGGAGCAGAGTATTATATACCCCAGGAGCAAGGGGAGGAAGAGTTTTCTGACTATGGGATGTGAAGGAATGATAACTTGTTCTGGGTTTTCTGACAGGTGGTGGTTGGGAGGACAGTAGCATTCTAGGCAGCAGGAATACTTGAGCATAGGCAGATGTGGGAGAAGCTGTGTAGATCAGTGTAAGTAGATGCGCAGACTGTAAACTCAAAGGCTTGCAGGGATGTGCAGTTAACGTGCATGTATAAGGCGTGTGTGTGTGTGTGTGTGTGTGTGTGTGTGTGCGTGCGTGGTAGGAAGTGCAGAGGGGCTTGTAGTGGAGCCAGGTACCACCCACTCCACCTAGTAACACTGTCCTTTCGAACACTGTGGGGCATGACAACCAGCAAGACACACATCTGCTGGCTGTGTGATTCAGGCTCCAGGCTGGGGTCACAGGGCTTAGGCCGGAGGTTCATAAGGAGAGATAAGATGGACCCAGGGAGGCAAGGGATGTTTAGGTTTTATCTTAGAAGCAGGAGGAGCCTTCAAAAGATTTAGGCAGGAGGGCAATATAGTTGTATTTTAGAAAGTAACAAAACAATGCTCTTAATATACACTCATGTGTTGAAAATGATAGAAAAATATTAGCAGCAATTATTATCCCAGATATTAAGAATCTGGGTGGTTTTTATTTTCCTTATACTTTTTTATCTTATGTTTATGTTATTAGAAAAGGAGTAAGCAAAAGTTATAGCAAAATTAAACATTTAAACTATTTTTAAAGCTTTTTTTAGAAAAATTTTATTTTTAAGATTTTTTTAATGTGGACCATTTAAATTTAAAGTCTTTATTGCATTTGTTACAATATTGTTTCTGCTTTATGGTTTTGTTTTGTTTGTTCGTTTTTTTGTGTTTTTTTTTTTGGCTACAAGGCACGTGGGATCTTAGCTCTACAACCAGGGACGGGACCCAGGCCCCTGCACTGGAAGGTGAAGTTGTAACCACTGGATCATTAGGGAAGTCCCTAAAATATTTTTATGGACGATAATCTGTGAGGGGTCACAAGGCTCTGAACACCAGGACGTTGGTAGCAGAAGTAGAAAATAGTAGGTGGATGTGAGCGTTTTTTAAAGTGGGAGTTAGCCTAGTTGAGAGAGAGAAAGAGTATGAGTGGACAGGGGCTGGAGCAGATAGGATCAGCCTTTCCTTTGTGGAAAAACAGCGTCTGGAGAGCCCAGGTGCCCCCCTGGCCCTCCAGTGTCCCTGCTTCCCCAGGAATTTAATGAGAATTACTGGGGTTGGGGCTTGTGGTGCCTCTTAGCTGGCACAGAGAGCTGCTTCCTCCCAAAGGCCTTAAAAGCCCCAGTGGGACTTGGTTAGTAGGTCTCATAGAAGAAGCTTGGGCAGTGACGAGATGATGTCTCAGCTAAATGAATAGACTGAGATGTTCCAGGGAACATACTCATGCATTCCGGGCATCTGAGTCTAAAAATCATGTACTAATATGCATTCACATTTCCTGCTTCTCTGCCCCCATTGGTTTTTGCTCTCCTCCTGTAGATAAACAGATTTTGTTGTTTTAAAGTGGAGATCCCAAGGCCTTCTTAATGACAGGTGGAGTTTTAACTCTAGGAGTCCACATGAATGATAAAGCAATGATATGTGGCCATGACCTTGTGTAGAGGCCTGGCTTCACCACTGGCTGGGGTCTTGGGAAAATCATCTCAGTAAATGGAGTTTCAGTTTATTTTTGTGTTAAATAGAATAATAATATCATTCCTTATGTTGCAAGGTTGCTTGAGCTTTACTGTGTGTGTGTGTGTGTGTGTGTTCAGTTGCTTCAGTCGTGTCTGACTCTTTGTTACCCCATGAACTGTAGCCTGCCAGGCTCCTCTGTCCATGGGATTTTTCTGGCAAGAATGTTGGAATGGGCTGCCATTTCCTACTCCATGAGATCTTCCCGACCCAAGGATTGAACCCAAGTCTCCTGCATTGCAGGCGGATTCTTTACTGCTGAACCACCAGGGAAGCTTTACAGTAGATGATGTGATAATACTGCATAAAATATAAAGAGCCATATATAAGCATGTGTTCGTGTGTATGTGTGTGTAGTTACTGTTATGAATATTACTATTTCTTCTCCAAATATAGTTGTTTTTACAAAGAGTACATGCCCCTAAACATGCCTGCTGCTGCTGCTGCTGCTAAGTCTCTTCAGTCATGTCCGACTCTGTGCGACCCCATAGACGGCAGCCCACCAGGCTCCCCAGTCCCTGGGATTCGCCAGGCAAGAACACTGGAGTGGGTTGCCATTTCCTTCTCCAGTACATGAAAGTGAAAAGGGAAAGTGAAGTCGCTCAGTCGTGTCCAACTCTTTGCGACCCCATGGACTGCAGCCTACCAGGCTCCTCTGTCCATGGATTTTCCAGGCAAGAGCACTGAAGTGGGGTGCCATTGCCTTCTCTGTAAACATGCCTAGTCATGACCTAAACAGTCTCATCTTAGCTCCATCTCTGAAGTAAAACACCTGAGGGGCTGAGGCTGAGCAGGCTCCCGTGGCTTTATGATACAGGCCATGACACACAGGTTCAGAGGACAGCCCTGGAGATAATGGGCCAAAAGGGGCCCGCCAGGATTATGTGCATATATATTTATGTTGTGGGTAAACATCTCAAAGGTGACTGTAACTAGTAGGAGAGTATAATCTATAAATTCACGGTCATGCTTCTATTCAGAAAGGAATCTATTTGCTATTTGATTATGCCATTTGCAAGCATATTAAGAATGGCTAATCTTGGCTCCCTAGTGTGAAATGGAAAACTCTGACCATAAAACATACTTACGAAAATGCGAACAATGTTATTCACCAACGGCTATATTAGAGACAAGATGTCAGCTTAATTAGCTTGAAGGAGTGACATATAAACAAAGCCAAATGCACGAGATGGGTGATTCTTCTTCTTTGCCATGGCCGTTACTTGATGTAGAGGTGGTAACCATGCCCATACTGTGTCAGCTGTTCTCCAGTTGTGTCCTGGTCAAGCAGTATCAGCATCACTGGAAACTCATTTTGTTGTTGTTGTTAGTCCCTAAGTCGTGTCCGACTCTTTGCGGCAACCCCAGGGACTGTAGCCTGCCAGGCTCCTCTGTCCGTGGGATTTCCCAGGCAAGAATACTGGAGTCTCTGGGAAATCTTCCCGACCCAGGAATTGAACCTTCCTCTCCTGCTTCGCAGGTGGATTCTTTACTGCTCACCCACCTGGGAAGCCCTTTGAGAACTAATTAGAAATGCACTATCTCAAGCCCTACCAGAGTCCTGCTGAATCAGAAACTCGCAGCCATGCATTGTAACAAGCTCTCCAGGGGATTCTGATGTTGGCTAAAGTTTGTGTAATTCTTGTACAGGTACCAGCCCCCAAACAGTTGGCATTAATTATCTTTGTGGTTTCTTGTGTTTCCTTAAAATGCCTTATTCTTCATGCCAAAATAACTGAGGTTTTCCATGTTGGTTAAACTTCTAACACTAAGGATATCACCTAGCCTACAACTTTATTCCCAGACTTACACCAAAGAACTAGGAGGGCAGTGGTGAGAAGACAGGGGGCACTTGTCAATTGCAATGTGCGGCCAGTTCCCTGCAGCATGTAAGTGCCTTGAGACCTCAGAAGTAAAAGCACCGATGGGCCTCATGCAAAGGTCTCTTGGTATCCAGTTATGAAAGAAAATGTAGAGATGGGGAGGATGTGTGCAGGATGGCTCTTAAACCCAGTGATTTAATGGAGACAGAAAGTATTGATAGATTAGTGATTTTCCAGGCCCTGAAGAAGAGAATGGCAGGGGATTTCTTTTGGAGGGTGATGAAAATATTCTAGAATTAGATAGTAATTATAATGATTGCATAATATTGTGACCTTGCTAAAACACCACTGAATTATATACTTTTCAGTGGTTAAAATTTGAATTTTGTTATGTGAATTTTATTTCCAAAAATGTTTTAAAAACTGGTGGTTTGAGTGGAGAAGTAATGATCCTTCTTTTTTCTTTTCCCTTCTCCCACACCCAGCTGCAGTTTGACACAGGGCACGTAGTAGATGCTCAAAGAGCTCTCTGTTAGTTGACTGACTGCTCTGACCCCTAAGAAAGGGGTTCAGATGAGCAGGCACCAGGGGATTTAATGTGGTTGGGCTGTGGTCCCCGAGGCAAGTGTACCTTTTCTTGGAGTAAATCCTCACCTCTAGTTCCAGAGATTCCACTGTGATCATGGGGGTGGGGGTGTGGGGGGAGTGAACAAAGGTTACAGGAAAATGACATTGCTTTGAGAGCCAAATTGCTTCCGGTTCCCTGTGGGGAGCACAAATCTGTTTATGCCTTCAGAGGCAGGGCTTGGGAGGCCAGCTGCTGCGCCGCCCTGACGTGGAGAAGGCGCCTCTCCTGGGCTGAGTCCTGCCAGCCGTAGACAGCCCCAGGGAACCTGGCGGGATGAGCTCAGGGGCCTGGGGGAGTGAACATCGCAGACAAGGACCAGGCCCCTCTGCTCGCAGATATAATCAGCTTTGATGGTCAGAGGCCGAGGCGTTTTTCCAATTAGGGCTGTTAGAGGATTCTGGCAGGGGCAGCAGTGGGCTTAATTGAACAGACCCGCACTCATTGAATTAGCCAGTGGAGGGGGGATGAGAAGGGTGCTGATGTGAGTGATGCTGGAGCAAGGATGGAGGAGCGATGGGGACCGGAAGTGGGGAGGTTGGCAAGGACACACAGTGAGGCCTGGCCATGCGGTCAAGGGGCTGCTTTTCAATGTGTCCTTGTTTGGCGAGAAAGCTGTGCAAACAGGCATGGGGGTGGGGCACAGAGCCACCTCTGGTACAGATAGGGCTGCCTGGGGTGGGGGTGCTCTGGGTGCTCAGCTTGTGGGGAACTGGATTCTCAAAGGCTATGGCCAGGGTTTGGGGACACTGTCCTGTGCCCATCTGCCTTCTGAGGGACCTGCAGCTGGTGTCATCTCCTCCTTTTTCTAGAACCCCCAGAACTAGGTCTGCACCAGCAGGCAACCTTCTTGCTGGTTTGAGAACATGAGCATCACTGAGCTCCTTACAGGTCCTGAGTCCACACCCTCCTTTTACAGAGGAGGAAATTGTTTCCTAGAGAAGTTTAGGAAGTTGCCTGAGAGACCATGTAGTTCATAGAGGCAGTGAAGGGTTGCAGTCCAGGCCTCCCTATTTCTATCTTTCCTATTCCCCAGAGTTCCATTGAAATAATAGAAGAAAAGGGAAGAGATAATCCTATTTTATTTGTTTTTCAGTCGCTCAGTCTTCTCTGAGTCTTTGTGACCTCATGGACTGCAGCACATTAGGCTTCCCTGTACTTCACAATCTCCCAGAGCTGGCTCAAACTCATGTCAGTGATGCCACCCAATCATCTTGCCCTCTGTCGTCCGCTTCTATTCCTGCCTTCAGACTTTCCCAGCATCAGGGTCTTTTCCAATGAGTCAACTCTTCACATGAGGTGGCCAAAGTATTGGAGCTTCAGCTTCAGCATCAGTCCTTACAATTAATATTCAGGATTGATTTCCATCAGGATTGACTGGTTTGATCTCCTTGCAGTCCAAGGACTGTCAAGAGTCTTCTCCAACACTACAGTTCAAAAGCATCAATTCTTCAGCTCTCAGACTTCTGTATGGTCCAACTCTCACATCCATACATGATTACTGGAAAAACCATAGCTTTGACTAGACAGACCTTTGTTGGCAAAGTAATGTCTCTGCTTTTTAATATGCTATCTAGGTTGGTCATAACTTTCCTTCCAAGGAGTAAGCATCTTTTAATTTCATGGCTGCAGTTGCCATCACCATCTGTAGTGATTTTGAAGCCCAAGAAAATAAAGCCTGTCATTGTTTCCATTGTTTTCCCATCTATTTACCATGAAATGATGGGACCAGATGCCATGATCTTTGTTTTTTGAATGCTGAGTTTTACGTCAGCTTTTTCACTCTCCTCTTTCACCTTCATCAAGAGGCTCTTTAGTTCCTCTTCACTTTTTGTCATAAGAATGGTGTCATCTGCATATCTGAGGTTATTGACATTTCTCCCAGCAATCTTGAGTCCAGCTTGTGCTTCATCCAGCCCAGCATTTCACATGATGTACTCTGCATATAAGTTAAATAAGCAGTGACAATATACAGTCTTGACATACTCCTTTCCCAATTTGGAATCAGTCCATTGTGCCATGTCTGGTGCTAACTGTTGCTTCTGACCTGCATACAGATTTCTCAGGAGGCAGATAAAGTAGTCTGGTATTCCCATCTTTTTAAGAATTATCCACAGTTTGTTGTGACCCACACAGTCAAAGGCTTTGGTATAGTCAATGAAGCAGAAGGAGATATTTTTCTGGAATTCTCTTGCTTTTCCTATGATCCAATGGATGTTGGCAATTTGATCTCTGGTTCCTTTGCCCTTTCTAAATCCAGCTGGAACATATGGAAGTTCTCAGTTCACATACTGTTGAAGCCTTGCTTGGAGAATTTTGAGCATTACTTTGATGGCATGTGAAATGAGCCCAGTTGTCAGTAGTTTGAACATTCTTTGGCATTGCTGTTCTTTGGGATTGGAATGAAAACTGACCTTTTCCAGTTCTGTCACTACTGCTGAAGTTTCTAAATTTGCTGGCATATGGAGTGCAGCACTTTAACAGCGTCATCTTTTAGGATTTGAAAAAGTTCAGTTGGAATTCCATTACCTCTACTAGCTTTGTTCATAGTGATGCTTCCTAAGGCCCACCTGACTTCGTTCCAAGATGTCTATCCTGTTTTATAGATGAGAAAAACAGGGCACAGAAAGGTTTTTAAATTTTCCCAAGTTCACATAGATCAGATCAGATCAGATCAGTTGCTCAGTCGTGTCCGACTCTTTGCGACCCCATGAATCGCAGCACGCCAGGCCTCCCTGTCCATCACCAACTCCCGGAGTTCACCCAGACTCACGTCCATCAAGTCAGTGATGCCATCCAGCCATCTCATCCTCTGTCATCCCCTTCTTCTCCTGCCCCCAATCCCTCCCAGCATCAGAGTCTTTTCCAATGAGTCAACTCTTCAC
>NW_011494861.1:21194067-21206548 GCF_000754665.1 Bison bison bison
GTAATGTCTCTGCTTTTGAGTATGCTATCTAGGTTGGTCATAACTCTCCTTCCAAGGAGTAAGCGTCTTTTAATTTCATGGCTGCAGTCACCATCTGCAGTGATTTTGGAGCCCCAAAAAATAAAGTCTGACACTGTTTCCACTGTTTCCCCATCTATTTCCCATGAAGTGATGGGACCGGATGCCATGATCTTCGTTTTCTGAATGTTGAGCTTTAAGCCAACTTTTTCACTCTCCTCTTTCACTTTCATCAAGAGGCTTTTGAGTTCCTCTTCACTTTCTGCCATAAGGGTGGTGTCATCTGCATATCTGAGGTGATTGATATTTCTCCCGGCAATCTTGATTCCAGCTTGTGTTTCTTCCAGTCTAGCGTTTGTCATGATGTACTCTGCCTATGAGTTAAAGAAACAGGGTGACAGTATACAGCCTTGACGAACTCCTGTTCCTATTTGGAACCAGTCTGTTGTTCCATGTCCAGTTCTAACTGTTGCTTCCTGACCTGCATACAAATTTCTCAAGAGGCAGATCAGGTGGTCTGGTACTGGATATTAAGTATTAATATTAAGTAGCAAATCTAGAGTCTGATCCTAAATCCATATGAACCTTCAACCACTGTGAGGGACTGCTATGTGCCTTGCATTTTTAAAATACTTTCCAAATTTTCTACAATGAGCATATAAAAAAACCTAATTGTACTTCCTGATGGGCTAGGCTTGGTGGCTGCAAAGAACATCTCCCTGATTATATTTCCTGACTCTGCAATTTGCTCAGACATTGGCCATTTTTACCCTCAAGGCCACATTTAGAATGAAAGTTCCTAAAGAGAGATGTGCAAGTGAGCCCCACTCCTCTGGGGCTCACTAAGGCCTGTCCATCTATGGAGGAGCCAGAGGTTGGCTCTGGTCTGCAGTGACCAGGTTGCAGGATTCCTGGAAGGCTGGGCAGATTTCCCAGGCTTCCCAGGTGGCTCAGTGAATCTGCCTATAATGCAGGAGATGCCAGAGATACGGGTTTGATTCCTGGGTCGGGAAGATCCCCTGGAGGAGGGCACAGCAATCCACTACAGTATTCTTGCCTGGAGAATGCCATGCACAGAGGAGCCTGGTGGGCTACAGGTCCTAGGTCTCAAAGGTCGGACATGACTGAAGCGACTGAGCACAGCACACAGCACTGCTCTACACCCACCAGAACCTTGGGCCTTCCAGAACCTCCTGTCCTCTCCACTTACATGTCCCTGTCCTCCCCTCGGGTCATGCCTCCTCTTTGAGAGCAGTGGTGGAGGAGTGAGTGTGAGATCCAAGCCTCACTGCCAAGTTCACAGCCCATCTCACTTCCCAGTGGAGTGATCTGGGCAAAAAGTTGTTTTAATCTTTCTGAAATGCTTGTGTGAAAATAAAGACAAACGTGCATCACAGGATTTGTTGTGAGGATGAACTAAGTCTGCAGTTACCGCAGTGCCCGGCACATCAAAGCCATCCCTCTGCTGTAACCGTCTGCATGGTCTGTGTCCAGCGTTGCCCCACACACCTGCATACCCAAACCTGAGAAAACATGGTGTGGCGTCATCTCTTGAGGGACTTATTATCTTGTGAAGGCAAAAAAAACCCCTCCACATATGAAACACAAAATTAGAAAGAAAAGTAGGCTATATGCAGACAATTCTTATTATGTACAGAGAAAGAAGAAAGAAGCTGCAATGCTTTGATGTAGAAGATAGCCCAGAATTGAGACACTCACAGGGTACAGGAACTCAATGCTGGGCTTTAGGGCATCCCTTCTGGTCTCCTTTCTTTGTGATTATTTTATTTCACTGATGTAAGTGATTGAATCCTCCCATCCCTGTCCCTTCAATTCTGCCCAGCAAACTAGACTCTTCTGTTGCTTGGCTACCAGGCAGGTGGTCTCAAATGTGGGGAAATAAAAAGCTGCCCAGCCTTAGAAATTGGCCACGGACATCACTGCAGGAAGACAAATAAATATAGAACATGAAGGGGTTATTCATTTAGAGCCCTGCTCCTCCAACATCGCCCTGCTGTGATTCACCAGATCAATTCAAGATGCCGTAATTCGGTGTGTCAGGGAGGCTGGGAAGAGAACAGATCCAACCCCTCCTGCCTCCCCCCAACCCCAGCCACATCCCCTCTTCCCCATCCCTTAGCCCTCACCTTAGCTGCCTCTGATGAGATTCGCTTCTCCCTTGCCTTGGGATATAAGTTACTACAGCTTGTTTCAAGAAAACCAATTAAGAAACCATAAATTGCGGTTGACTCGGAAGGTCAGTGCACAGGCTATAAATACAGGCGTTTCTAACCTGTGAGTGCAAGTCAGTCTGAAGCCCATTCTCTCCTCCACACCCACGCCTTCCAGCTGAAGCTTGCCTCTGATGAACAGAGAGCACGTCCAGGATCAGAAAGGCACCCTGGGTTTTAATTCTGCGGCCTGCCGGCTGGAGTGGACCTGAGCTCTGGAGGAACTGCAGGCCTCAGACACCTTAGCTAGACTCCCAGTTTTGTTTTTCTTCATAACAATCATTTCTTCACAGTGCATAAAACGTATATAAGTTCAAGGTAGAAACTTGGAAAATAGTGAAAAGCACAACAGGGAGATAACCCATAGTTCTACCCCTTAAAACAAATCTAACATTTTAGGATATATTATTCCATGCTTTTTCCCCCTTGGCTATATATATATATATATAAAACAAATAAGGAGATATATGTATGCTGCTGCTGCTAAGGCACGTCAGTTGGGTCCGACTCTGTGCGACCCCATAGACGGCAGCCGACCAGGCTCCCCTGTCCCTGGGATTCTCCAGGCAAGAACACTGGAGTGGGTTGCCATTTCCTTCTCCAATGCACGAAAGTGAAAAGTGAAAGTGAAGTCGCTTAGTCGCGTCCGACTCCTAGCAACCCCATGGACTGCAGCCTACCAGGCTCCTCCATCCATGGGATTTTCCAGGCAAGAGTACTGGAGTGGGGTGCCATCGCCTTCTCCAGCGTATCTCCATATTTGTTTCTCCTCACAAAAATGTGTCATTTAATGATATTGTTTTGGAGCCTGCTTGCTCAGCAATATTTATGTTAAAGATATTTTTCCATTAGTGTGTGCTCAGTCGATTCAGTCGTGTCCAACTCTTTCTGACCCTATGGATTATAGCCCTCCAGGCGCCTCAGTCCATGGGACCCTCCAGTCAAGAATACTGGAGTGGGTTGCCGTGCCCTCCTCCAGGGGATCTTCCCAACCCAGGGACTGAAACTGCGTTTCCTTCATTGCAGGTGGATTCTTTACTGCTAAGCCACTATTCTGGAGAAGGCAATGGCACCCTACTCCAGTACTCTTGCCTGGAAAATCCCATGGACAGAGGAGCCTGGTAGGCTACAGTCCATGGGGTCGCTAAGAGTCAGACACAAGTGAGCGACTTCCCTTTCACTTTTCCCTTTCATGCATTGGAGAAGGAAATGGCAACCCACTCCAGTGTTCTTGGCTGGAGAATCCCAGGGACGGGGGACCCTGGTGGGCTGCTGTCTATGGGGTCGCACAGAGTCGGACACGACTGAAGCGACTTAGCAGCAGCAGCAAGCCACTATTCTGTGTGTGTGTGTGTATGTCTGTGTGTGTGTGCTCGGTTGTGCCTGACTCTGTGACTCCATGGACTGTAGCCTGCCAGGCTCTTCTGTCCTGTCCTTGGAATTTCCAAAGCAAGAAGAATACTTTGTCAGGTAGATTCTTTACCACTGCACCACCTGGGAATCCCTGGTATTCTCTGTGTACCAGAATGTATTTAACTTTCTCCTGCTGTTAAGCATTTATATTGCTTCCAGATCATCCCTCATATATAATGCTGCAGGTAACATTATTGACTTAAAGTTTGCATAGAGCCTTAATGACTTCTTTTGGGTAAATATGGAAAGTGAAATGGCTTGACCTGTAATTTTTAAGACTGGTACATGTTACCAAGTTGCCTTCTGGAAAAAATTGAACCTGTTTCCACTTCCCCCACATATACTTGTGCCCACTTCCCCATACCCTTGCCCCTTACCCTGACTATTGACAGATATCTTTTTAAATCTTGACCACTGTGTATGGTTGAAAAAAGATGTCATGTGGTTTTAATCTAAAAGCCAATTAGCACCTCCTAATACTTCACAGTGGAAACAGTGTCAGACTTTATTTTTCTGGGCTCCAAAATCACTGCAGATGGTGACTGCAGCCATGAAATTAAAAGACACTTACTCCTTGGAAAGAAAGTTATGACCAACCTAGATTGCATACTCAAAAGCAGAGACATTACTTTGCCAACAAAGGTTCGTCTAGTCAAGGCTATGGTTTTTCCTGTGGTCATGTATGTATGTGAGAGTTGGACTGTGAAGAAGGCTGAGCACTGAAGAATTGATGCTTTTGAAGTGTGGTGTTGGAGAAGACTCTTGAGAGTCCCTTGGACTGCAAGGAGATCCAACCAGTCCATTCTGAAGGAGATCAGCCCTGGGATTTCTTTGGAGGGAATGATGCTGGGGCTGAAACTCCAGTACTTTGGGCACCTCATGCGAAGAGATGACTCATTGGAAAAGACTCTGATGCTGGGAGGGATTGGGGGCAGGAGGAGAAGGGGACGACAGAGAATGAGATGGCTGGATGGCATCACTGACTCGATGGACGTCAGTCTGAGTGAGCTCCGGGAGTTGGTGATGGACAGGGAGGCCTGGCATGCTGCAATTCATGGGGTCGCAAAGAGTTGGACATGACTGAGCGACTGAACTGAACTGAACACCTCACAGGTGCTCCCAGAACCACCAGGAACTTAGCCTGGAGTGGATGCTTCTTCCTCCCCACTTTGCTGAGGCCTTCAGAGGTCCTCACCCTCAGGAGGGTAGCGGTGACAGCACCCAGGTCCCAGATTCCCCCTGGGCAGATCCCGAGCAGGGTATCTAAAGAGTCCCAGTCCTGATCATCTCAAAGAAAAACGATGCTCCAGCCATGCACCTGGCCCGCAGGCCTGCGAGTCACAGGCACAGTGAAGCACAGCTCTGAATGGGAACGTAACCGAGGCTGTGGGCTCGGGCCCGGGGCTGGCTCCTTTGTTTCCCAGCAGAGACTTCAGTTCGGCTGCCAAGAGGGGTCTTGGGGCTCAGTCTCATCAGCCACATGTGTGTGCAGCATGTAACCATCTGCTAAGCCCTTTGACATATTGATAACTGTGTCATTTAATCCTCAAGACAACCCCTCAAGGAAGATACAAAAAGTATCCCCATTTACAAATGAAAACATCAAGGTTCAGGGACTTCCCTGGGGGTCCAGAATCTACCCTCCGGTGCAGGGCACTCAGGTTCAATCTCTGGTCAGGGAACTAGGATCCCACATGCCACGGAGCAACTAAGCCCATGTGTGGCAACTCAGACCCAATGCAGCTGAAAATAATTACATAGTTTTCTTTTAAAAAAAAAAAGAAAATATTAAGGTTCAGAAGGATTGAGCAATTTTTCTGGGGTCAAAAGGAGAACTAGGATTTAAATTTAGACTTTAAAATACTAAACATTTCCAGTGTGACCTATAACATATCTGGCCCCTGACATTTCTCAGCCCAGCATCACTGCCCTCATTCTTACGTGTTTGTCTTTCAGGACCCAGGAACTCTTTCTCAAAGGTCTGGCTGGGAAAGCAGGGTGCCTGAGCCGTCGCTGGCAACCCCCTCCCCTGCCAGCTCGGCTTGCACCCCAGCCACATCAGGCCTGCTGCCAGGAAAAGGGAGAGAGACCTCCATAACCATCAGGGCTGTGAGAGGATGAATTAGATAAAGTCCATTAGGCGAACCTTGACATCCTTTGACTTACAAAGCAATATTATTAATAATGTTTGAAATGAGATTATCTCAGAAACATTAAGTGCTCATGGAACAAGTGGTATCAAACCCACAGCAGAGTCTTCTTCCTAAGCAATAGCTTTAGCCCAAGGCTCCTCTTAATTTGTAGTAAATACAGTCAGCTATTTAGCTGTGTTAAGAGAGCTCTCCTCTCTTTGAGCCAGGAGAGCTCATAAACATATCTATTCTTGAAACTTGCTTGATCTAAGATGAATATAAATGACAGCTCAAGGTGCCTGCATGCATGTATACATTTATTCATTCATTCATTTGGTGTTTATCGAGCCCCTGCCACATGCCAGTCCCTAATCAGCCATGAGGGATTCAGAAATGATCAGGTACAGCCCTTGTACCAAAGGCTGCCTCCCCAACATTCTTGTGCAGTTAAATGTATCTGTAATCAAATAACTCTATAACCCCAAGAGCAGTGCTAATAGAAGATACACAGCACCTGCTGCAGGCCTGGAACTCAGGAAACACTTCACAGAGGAGCTTTGCACGTGGAGTGGGGTGAGGGTGAGAGTGGGGGTGGACACCCACTCTATAGCTCCCCCAAAGTTCCAGGATGTGGCCTGAGGGAGCTGGAAATGGAAGCAGGGGAGGGACCTGATCAGATGGGTTTTAGGGAACTCAGTCTGGCGGTAGAGTGGAAAGGGGACTGGGAGGGGAAGAACTGGGGCCAGGAGCCCAGCAATGCAGGGCCCAGGTGAGAGACATGGGTGGCAGTGGCCAGGCTGGTATCAGCAGTGCCCAAACCCAGCTCCCCGTGGGGAGCCTTGTGGTTACATTTAACCATGTACCTGAGGAGTTCTGAGTCCTTTGGTCTGGACAGAATCTGGGGACCTGGGTGGGACCAAAACTCTCCAGGTGATGCTGGTGGCACCTTGGGAACTACTGGCTGGGGTGTCCTCCAGCTTGGAGATTCTAGGAGACCAGTTAACATGCAGGCTTTGTGAGCTATAAAATGCCATGCAAACATGAGCAATACATTTCTCAGGATTTTCTGTGTAAAAGTAATTTTACCAAATACCACCATTTCACTTCTCTTGTGAAATCAGGGGCAGGTTTGATTTTCAGTCTCTGGCACTGTATCTGTTTCTCTGGTCCTCCAGCCTCTAACAGTCCAGGCAAAAAAAGAATTCTTCTCCAGCCAAGGGATACAAAAAGGGAACCACTTTGACAGTGAATAATCCTCTCTCTTTCCCACCACCAACTCACCTGTTCGTGTATTTGGGAAATTCAAATGATATACCTCTGCTTTTAAACAAGACTATTATTATACTCTGAGACTGCTCTTGTTAACCATTCAGAGTCCATTTACCTCCTCCCGGGGGACTTCCTTGACCTAAGCCTCACAGGGAAAGCCTGCTCTGGCCAAGACCTGCTCTTCCACTGACCCTATTACTGTCCTGTACCCGCCAAACCTCATAAGCTCTCTAATGGGCTGAGTCCAGATAAACTTGATGTGGTATATGAGGTCCTTTCTCTTCCCAGTGGCATGTATTTGAATGGGTAAATTTAAACTTCTGAACCTCAATTCCACCATCTCTAGAATGGGGGAAATAAGACCTGTATCCCAGGGATCATATAAGAATGGAATGAAGTGATACACGTCATGTGTAGGAATACGGAATTACAGAGTTGCAGCTTTTGGGAAGAGAGATGTCACAGTAAGTGAAAAGGCTCAGCAAGTCTGCAGACAAAGCAGTCTGGCTCTGCCAGTGCTTTCCTAGCAAGGCCTGACCCTTCAGCCTGACAGCATGGTCTCCTTGTAGACACTTATGTCACCAAAACACCCTCTATGAGCCCAAAGATGGCTCTGGTAAGTCATCAGATCAGTTTAAAAGAAGTGAAAACTTCCAGTTACTTCATCTCAAAAGTCTTCCAAGGCATTCCTGGGAGAGGAGATCAGATTCTTCTCTCTCCTCTTCTTCTACTACCCTCTTTTTTTTCTTTCTCCTCCTTTTTCTCATTTTAAAACATTATTAAGTCCTGAGTTTGACCAGCCAGCTGGGAGGAAGTTTGCCTTGAGTTGTCTCTTACAAAAGAAGGACAGAGAGTATCCTAGACAAGACCTGCATGGACTAAAAATTTTATATTTGCAGAGTGATTTAAATTTACAAAGTGCTGTCACATTATCTTAGTCGATCCACATAGCTGCCATAGGAGGAAGGTAAAGTCATTCAGTAACAAAGGTGTATTACTACCCTTGTTCTGCAAGATGACAACATGGGCTTGAAAACAACTGAGAGCCCTGTCTAGAGTCACACAACTGATAAATGGCACATACTGGGTTTAAACCCAAGGTATCTGCCAGCAGAATTCACCAATGTGGCTTGAACCGAAGACTCGTATTTTAGGTGATGGGAAATAGTGGTGAAGAGGAAGACTGGAGCTACATTCTAGAGGGCTGGACAGGCAAGTTGTGTTTATGTAGTGGGCAATGGTGAGTCTCAGAATTCTTCAGAGGAGAGAAGAGACCTGACCAAGGAATGCTTTAGGAAAGTGAATGTAGCAGCACACAAAAATTGATGGAAAGAAGAGATTGGTAGGAAAGGGACAAACTATTTGATTTCTTTCTTTAAAAAAAACAATTGAAGTATAGTTGATTTGGGCTTTCCTGGTGGACAGTAAAGAATCTGCCTGCAATGGGGGAGACCTGGGTTCAATCCCTGGGTCAGGAAGATCCCCTGGAGAAGGGAATGGCTACCCACTCCAGTATTCTTGCCTGGAGAATTCCATGGACAGAGGAGCCTGTAGAGCTACAGTCCCATGGGGTTGCAGAGGGTCGGACATGACCGAGCGACTAACACACACACATTGTTGATTTATAATGTGTTAATTTCTGCTGTACAGCAAAATGACTCAGTTATACATTGATGTATATATATTCTTTTTCCATTATGGTTTATCACAGGATGTTGAATACAGTTCCCTGTACTATATAGCAGGGAACTACTCTCGTTGTTTATCCATCCTATATATGAGTTTGCATTTGCTAATCCTTCTCCCTGTCCTCCCTCTCCATTGGCTACCACAAGTCTGTTCTCCAAGTCTGTGAGCCTGTTTATGTTTTGTAGATATGTTAATTTGTGTCATGTTTTAGATTCCACTTATAAGTGACATCATATGGTATTTGTCTTTCTCTTTCTGACTTGACTTAGTGTGATAATCTCTAGGTCTATCCATGTTGCTGCAAATGGGGACAAACTATTTGAAATGTGACCCTCAACTCAGATTGTGGTAGTTGACATAGAAAGAAAGAGACAGATTAAATACAAGAGACAGTTAAAGGGTATCAGAAATAATGCCAAGGCTCCAAGCCTTGGAGTGGAATGAGTACCATGAACAGAAGTAGGAAGTATTATTAATAACAGCTTTTTTTGTTTGTTTTGAGAAACTGGAATCTACTAGCCACTGCAAAATTAAGAGATTTGGGGGGATTTTTTCATTAAGTCCTCCTAATGGCCCTGTCACATAGTTAAAATCATCATCCCCATTTTAGAGATGGAAAAACTGAAGTCATTATGAAGCCCAAGATTACAAAGCTAATAAGCTGTGGGCCAGTATTTCAACCCAAGTTTAGCTCACAGTCTCTAGAATCCACATTCTTAACCCAGCGCTGAACAGCACTTTCCACCCACCTGCAGATATAAACCGGGACACAAGGACAGTCGGTTTGGTGAGCAGGCACACCTGGCCTTTGTAGCTGCTGTCACCACTAAGAGAGCAGGTTTACCCTTCTGCTGATCAGACCGTCATCCCTCAAGGAGATTGGGTTTTCTGTTTAAGATGATTATTATAGAAGAGGTCTAGGCAGGGTGGGTGGGAGGTGGAGAAGGCAACTCTAGTTCAGATCCTGGACAGACTTGGGAAGGTATTGGCCTTTGGAACGTTATAGAATAAGGAGAGGATGCAACTAGAGATTATCATACTAAGTGAGATAAGTCAGAAAGAGAGAGTGATATCATATCACCATATGATATCATTTGTATGTGGAATTTAAAATATGACACGAACCTATCTACAAAACAGAACTCATAGACTTAGCGAACAAATTTGTGGTTGCCAAGGGCTGAGGGGAGGGAGAGGGATGGACTGGGAGTTTGGGGTTGGAAGATGCAAACTATTACATTTAGAATGCATAGACAACCAGGTCTTACTGTACAGCACAGGCAACTATATTCAACATCCTGTGGTAAACCATAATGGAAAAGAATATAAAAAGAGAATTTATAAATGTGTATAACTGAGTCACTTTGCTGTACAGCAGACCTGGGCACACATTACAAATCAACTATATTTCAACTGAAAAAAAAGAATAAGGAGAGAGATCAGTGGAAGAAACTTGTAGGATAGAGGAGGAAAATACTCAAAAGCCCAGAACATTCTGATAAGTAAAGGACTTTGTATGGGCAGCCAGGCAGGGAGAAAAGTGCAAAAAACAAAAAGAGATGAATTTATTTCCACCAGTTGTTTTGTCTGGGTTTCTCCAGCAATATTTCTTTTTAGGCTGTTGCACTCAAAGTCTAACAGCAATAGCAAAGCTTCCCTAATCCCCAGCTCAGAATTATCCATCCTAGATATCTTTGTCCCAGACAGAGGATTTGGTCTTAAACTCAGATAATATAAACATCCAAAAGACAGGAAACACCCGAGGAACTTAACATCATGGAACTCTCATACTGGAAGAAGCCCTTAGACCAGGCAAGAGAGGCCCTGGTGCTGGGTTTCCTTGGCCATGCCATCTCCGATGAGCAGACAAGTCTGTGGGGGTCCAAAGGAGGGGTCTGTGCCTTCTCTTTTAAATCATTCCTATGCCCTTTCCAAACAGCCGTGAGGTGCTTCTGGGACCTGTTCAGGCCTCTTCTCCCTTGTCTGTTCTTCCACAGGTATGCATCCTTCTGTGCAGGTGACCAAGAGGCAGTTCTTCAGGGACAGTGAATGGAGCCTGGACTTTCAGCCTGGATAGTCCACACTTCATGAACATGAGGCCTCTCATGGGTACAGAGCAGGTCTGCAGTAGAAAGAGGAGGGGACTGGGCTGCAGACTGGCTACTGGGCCAGCTCTCTGCAGGCTGCCTCATTTCAGTGTGAAGTTCCAAGTAGTCTTGGCAGTCTCCAATTGAGCCTGGATGTCCAGGTGTTACAAAGTATATTTATCAAGGCAGGAGGATAGAAATTTTTATTTCACAGGTGCTAGCCTGATTTTTTGGAGAAGGCAATGGCACCTCACTCCAGTACTGTTGCCTGGAAAATCCCATGGACGGAGGAGCCTGGTGGGCTGCAGTCCATGGAGTCACTCAGAGTCGGACACGACTGAGCAACTTCACTTTCACTTTTCCCTTTCATGCATTGGAGAAGGAAATGGCAACCCACTCCAGTGTTCTTGCCTGGAGAATCCCAGGGATGGGGCAGCCTTGTGGGCTGCCATCTATGGAGTCACACAGAGTTGGACACGACTGAAGCGACTTAACAGCAGTAGCAGCAGCAGCCTGATTTTTAATTTTGAGATATTTATACATACAGTCTGTGACCTCCACTTGTCATCTTGCCCTGGGCCCCACAAATGTTGGAGGAACTAGGATAAAAACCGTAAAAGTCATCTATTTCAACCACCAAGCTTGGGTTCCCATCAAATGCTTGAACACCTCCAGTCATGACTGGTATTGGTCTCTCTGCCTCCCAAGTCACTAGACTGCTCTGTTTCAGCAGCTTCTCACTTCCCAAAAGTGCCCCTGGGTGAAAATTCCATCAAAAGCCCATCTTCCTGTTCCAGAAATAACATTTAGTAGTCCTAAATAAAGGCTTACTCTGCTGAGCAGTAATGTGCTGAGATTAATGAGCTTTGGGGCCTCATAGACCAGGGTCCAAACCCTAATTCTGCCAGTTAGGAAATGTGTGGCTTTGGGCAAGTTCCCTGACCTTCAGTTTCCTCATTTGTAAGGTGGAAATAATAATTCCCACTTCACAGGATTGTAATGGATAATGAATATCTATGATCAACATTCAGTTCAGTTCAGTCACTCAGTTGTGTCTGACTCTTTGCGACCCCATGAACCACAACACGCCAGGCCTCCCTGTCCATCACCAACTCCGAGTCCACCCAAACCCATGTCCATTGTGTCGGTGTTGCCATCCAACCATCTCATCCTCTGTCATCCCCTTCTCCTCCTGCCCTCGATCTTTCCCAGCATCAGGGTCTTTTCAAATGAGTCAGCTCTTCACATCAGGTGGGCAAATGATTGGAGTTTCAGCTTCAACATCAGTCCTTCCAATGAACACCTAGGTCTGATGTCCTTTAGAATTGACTGGTTGGATCTCCTTGCAGTCCAAGGGATTCTCAAGAGTCTTCTCCAATACCACAGTTCAAAAGCATCAATTCTTCGGTGCTCAGCTTTCTTTATAGTCAAACTATCACATCCATACATGACCACTGGAAAAACCATAGCCTTGACTAGACGGACCTTTGTTGACAAAGTAATGTCTCTGCTTTTTAATATGCTGTCTAGGTTGGTCATAACTTTCCTTCCAAGGAGTAAGCGTCTTTTAATTTCATGGCTGCAGTCACCATCTGCAGTGATTTTGGAGCCCAGAAAAATAAAGTCAGTCACTGTTTCCACC
>NW_011494861.1:21206662-21217567 GCF_000754665.1 Bison bison bison
AACTTTTTCACTCTCCTCTTTCACTTTCATCAAGAGGCTCTTTAGTTCTTCACTTTCTGCCATAAGGATGATGTCATCTGCATATCTGAGGTTATTGATATTTCTCCTGGCAATCTTGATTCCAGCTTGTGCTTCCTCCACCCCAGCGTTTCTCATGATGTACTCTGCATATAAGTTAAATAAGCAGGGTGACAATAGACAGCCTCGACGTACTCCTTTTCCTATTGGGAACCAGTCTGTTGTTCCATGTCCAGTTCTAACTGTTGCTTCCTGACCTGCATACAGGTTTCTCAAGAGGCTGGTCAGGTGGTCTGGTATTCCCATCTCTTTCAGAATTTTCCACAGTTTATTGTGATCCACACAGTCAAAGGCTTTGGCATAGTCAGTAGGTGTCAGATTCAAAAAATCATCTCCAAGACTGTCAAGGAGCTTATCGCCTATTTTCTCTTAGGAGTTTTTGTGGTTTTAGGTCTTACATTTGTCTTTAATTCATTTTGAATTAACGTTTGCGTATGGTATAAGATAGTGGTCCAGTTTCTTTTCTCTTTTTGCATGTGTTCGTCCAGTTTTCCCAACACTGTGGGAATCAGGCATCTTCCTCCTTTAATTCCCTAGTGGGCCACAACAAGGACAAGGCCCCGAAGTGACAGGCTGAGCAGGAGATAACACTACTACCGCTGTGCTAGGCAGATGCAGAAGACAACTGAGAGTGTGAGAGCTAGGACAGCTGGTGTCCTAGGTGGGACTTGGCCCGCAGTGCCCCCCTGCTACCTTAACAGATGCTGGCTGTGGCCACGGTGAATGAAACTGACAGCCCTGGGGCCAGCGTCCCCCTCCAGCTATCCTCCAAGGACCAGGCTCTTTTCACCCACAGAAGGGGCTTTAAAGGCGACTTCATTCATCCAAATAATGCCCATATTCAAGAGTGAGAATGAACAGCAGTCAGCAGCCTAGGGCCAACAATAGCCACCTAGAGTGTGGTGAGGCTCTGCCGTCTGCCCGATGCCCAGTGTGGTATTTAAGCAGCAGCACCTCCAACTCCTGTGGCTGGGCTGTTGTTTCCTTCCAGGGGAACTTTGCTTTTGTTCATTTTGCTTTTCCTTTTTAATTTACAATCACAGGAAAGCACTCAGTTCCATCAAAGTCAGTTCTGAAAACTTTGAGCCTAAGAGAGTTAAAAAATGATATCTGACCTAGTCTCTGACCTACCCACCAGGATCCCTTGAGATTTAATAAGATGCCATCTAGAGTTGAGGTTTTCACTGTCTCCTAATAACATTAAACCAGCAGTGCACAGAATCTCTTCATGAGCAAGTACACGTTCCTATGCCTTATACTCTCTTCCCAGACATACTTTTTCCATGTCCATGAGACAAGCCCATACATCACTATGTCAATGGACGATGAGACTTCTGATTTGTAGTGTATCTTACAGACTCCTGGAATTTTAGAAAGTATAAATGGCTTTAAAATAAGGTATTAATTATGCTATAGTTAATAAATTGGTTATAGAGATTATGTGACATATTTAGACTTGTAAGTCATTGGGGCATAAAGAGAATGGACCGTATTCACAGCCAACCAAGTGAACAATGGTTGAAGACACTGGGCTTGTTGAGTTTGCCTGGGAGAAGATGTTGGAGAAAGCATGAGAGGACAGGCTATGATAGTTTTTTGTCAATATCTGAAGACCTGTCTCTTAAAGACCTGTTTTTGTGCTGCATTTTTTCCATTAATCAATGTGACTCCACACTTTCTTTTTCATAATATCCCCCTCCCCACTGCCTCCATCTCTTTCAAGTGCCACTTCCTTCATGAAACCTTGCTGAGATAGAGCCAGTTGTCTCCTCCATCAGACTGCCAGAATTTACCACACTATATTCTTTTTAAAAAAATTCTTATTATCTCTTTGTCTTGTTCACTAGAGTGTGGGGTCCTTGAGGGCAGGAGCTGGGTCAGTTCAGTTCAGTCGCTCAGTTGTGTCTGACTCTTTGTGACCCCATGAACTGCAGCACGCCAAGCCTCCCTGTCCATCACCAACTCCCGGAGTTTACCCAAACTCATGTCCACTGAGTCAGTGATGCCATCTAACCATCTCATCCTCTGTCGTCCCCTTCTCCTCCTGCCTTCAATCTTTCCCAACATCACGGTCTTTTCAAATGAGTCAGCTCTTCGCATCAGGTGGGCAAAGGATTGGAGTTTCAGCTTCAACATCAGTCCTTCCAATGAACACCCAGGACTGATCTCCTTTAGGACGGACTGGTTGGATCTCCTTGCAGTCCAAGGGACTCTCAAGAGTCTTCTCCAACACCACAGTAGGGGCCGGGTCACACTTTCCTATTTCAGCACTTATCATAGAATAGATCTTTCATGAATGTCACAGAATGAATAAGTGAAAAATAATTTTTTGATAGGAGTTTTTTAATATAAGAGCTCTGTGAAATGATGGGGCCATCATCAACTCCATTTCATTGATGAGGTAGCCAAGGCTCAGAGAGAAGAGGTGACTCACCTAAGGCCACACCACTAGTAAGTGGGGTTACAGACAACTTCTCTGGTCTTCCAGGTTGAATGCCACCTTCTTACCTATGAGAAAAAGTATAATAATAACAAGCAAGCTGCTATGTACTGGTGCTAATTATGTCCCTCCTCACTGGGACTGGGCCTTCAGTTAAGATGGCAAGACTGAATAATGTGCTGGTAGAAACTGAACAGATTGGTGGTTGCCAGAGGCATGGGTTACAGGGTGGGAGAAAAGGGGGAAGTGGTTAAAAGGTACAAACTTCCAGTTACAAAGTAAATAAGCTGTGGAGATGAATATGTAGCACAGGTGACTACAGTTAATCCTGTGTTGCAAAAGACAACCCTCAGAATGGGAGAGAATAATAGCAAAAGAAACAATTGACAAAAGATTAATTTCCAAAATATACAAGCAGCTCATACAACTCAATACCAGAAAAACAAACAACCCAATCAAAAAGTGGGGAAAAGACCTAAACAGACATTTCTCCAAAGAACACATACATATCAGATGGCTAATAAATACGTGAAAAGATGCTCAACATCGCTCATTATTTGAGAAATGCAAATCAAAACTACAATGAGAAATCACCTCACACTGGTCAGATGGCCATCATCAAAAAATCTACAAACAATAAATGCTGGAGAGGGTGTGGAGAAAAGGGAACCCTCTTGTTGGTGGGAATGTAAATTGATACAGCCACTATGGAAGACAATATGGAGAATACTTAAAAAACTAGGAATAAAACTACCATATGACCCAGCAATCCCACTACTAGGCATATACCGTGAGAAAATGATAATTGAAAAAGACACACATACCCCATTGCATTGGGGTTCCTTGCAGCACTATTTGCAAAAGCTAGGACATGGAAGCAACCTATATATCCATCGACAGATGAGTGGATAAAGAAACTGTGGTATATATATACAACGGAATTCTACTCAGCCATCACAACAAATGCATTTGAGTCAGTTCTAGTGAGGTGGATGAACCTAGAACCTATTATACAGAGTGAAGTCAGAAAGAGAAAAACGAATATTGTATATTAACACGTATATATGGAATTTGAAAGCGGTACTGATGAACCTGTTTGCAGGGCAGCAGTGGAAACACATGGGGATTCCCTGGTGGCTCAGACAGTAAAGAATCCACCTGCAATGCAGGAGACCTGGTTTTTATCCCTAGGTTGGGAAGATCCCCTGGAGAAGGGCATGGCAACCCACTCCAGTATTCCTGCCTGGAGAAAACCCACAGACAGAGGAGCCTGGTGGGCTACAGTTCATAGGGTCTCAAAGAGTCAAACATGACTGAGTGACTAAGCACAATGGAGACACAGATATAGAGAAAAGACTTATGGACACAGGGTCAGGGGGAGGAAGGAGAGGGTGGGATGTGCGGATAGAGTGGCATGGAAGCATATACGTTACCATATATAAAATAGATAGTGGGAATTTGCTGTGTGACTCAGGGAACTCAATGTAGGGCTCTATAACAACCTAGAGGGCTGGGATGGGGAGGTGAGAGAGAGCTTAAAGAGGGAGGGGACATATGTATACTTATGGCTGATTCATGTTGATGTTTGGCAGAAATGAACACAATATTGTAGAGCAATTATCCTTCAATTAAAAATAAATAAATTTAATTATAGAAAAATGGTATATTCCAAAGTTGCTGAGAGAGAGTGGATCTTAAAAGTTCTCATCACAAGAAAAAAAATTATAACCATGTGTAGTATCGGATGTGACCTACGCTTCTTGTGGTGATCATTTCACAATGTGTACAAACATGGAATCATTATGTTGTACACCTGAAACCAATACATCAGTTTTAACTTTGAAAAAAGGAATGGATAATGTTGATCATACCAGACCACCTGACCTGCCTCTTGAGAAACCTGTATGCAGGTCAGGAAGCAACAGTTAGAACTTGACATGGAACAACAGACTGGTTCTAAATAGGAAAAGGAGTACGTCAAGGCTGTATATTTTCACCCTGCTTATTTAACTTCTATGCAGAGTACATCATGAGAAACTCTGGGCTGGAAGAAGCACAAGCTGGAATCAAGATTGCTGAGAGAAATATCAATCACCTCAGATATGCAGATGACACCACCCTTATGGCAGAAAGTGAAGAGGAACTCAAAAGCCTCTTGATGAAAGTGAAAGAGGAGAGGGAAAAAGTTGGCTTAAAGCTCAACATTCAGAAAACGAAGATCATGGCATCCGGTCCCATCACTTCATGGGAAATAGATGGAGAAACCATGGAAACAGTGACTGACTTTATTTTTCTGGGCTCCAAAATCACTGCAGATGGTGACTGCAGCCATGAAATTAAAAGACGCTTACTCCTTGGAAGGAAAGTTATGACCAACCTAGACAGAATATTAAAAAGCAGAGACTTTACTTTGCCAACAAAGGTCCGTCTAGTCAAGGCTATGGGTTTTCCAGTGGTCATGTATGGATGTGATAGTTTGACTATAAAGAAAGCTGAGCACCAAAGAATTGATGCTTTTGAACTGTGGTATTGGAGAAGACTCGTGAGAATCCCTTGGACTGCAAGGAGATCCAACCAGTCCATCCTAAAGGACATCAGTCCTGGGTGTTCATTGGAGGGACTGATGTTGAAGCTGAAACTCCAATACTTTGACCACCTGATGCGAAGAGGTGACTCATTGGAAAAGACCCTGATGCTGGGAAAGATTGGGGGCAGGAGGAGAAGGGGATGACAGAGGATGAGATGGTTGGATGGCATCACCGACGCAATGGACACGGGTTTGGGTGGACTCTGGGAGTTGGTGATGGACAGGGAGGCCTGGCGTGCTGCGATTCATGGGGTCGCAAAGAGTTGGACACGACTGAGCGACTGAACTGAACTGAACTGAACTGAAGCAAAGGCAACAAAGCCAAAACTAAACACATGAGATGAAATTTTACCAAAAATAGACAAGTTGGGTGAAATCAGACCAAAAAATAGACAACTGGGATGGAATCAGACCGAAAAGACATGTGGGATGAAATCAGACCAAAAAATAGACACGTGGGACAAAATCAGACTAAAAAACCTTTGCACAGCAAAGAAAACCACTAACAAAATGAAAAGACAACTATCTGAGTGAGAGAAAATATTATGAAATCATTTATCAGAAAAGGAGCTAATATCCAAAATATAGAAAGAATTGTACAACTCAGTAGCAAAACAACAATCTGATTAAAAGATGGGCAGAAGATCTGAATAGACATTATTACAAGAATACTTACAGATGGCCAACAAATACATGGAAGTATGCTCAGCATCATTAATCATCAGGGAAATGCAAGTCTAAACCACAAGGAGATACCGCCTCATACCTGTTAGAATGGCTATCATCACATTACAAGAAATAACAAATCCCAGTGAGGACGTAGAGAAAGGGAACCCTTGTAACCTGTTGGTGGGAATGTAAATTGATACAGCCACTATGAAAAATAAATAGTAGGGTGGTTCTTTAACAAATTAAAATAGGACTACCGCATGATCCAGCAATTCTAACTTCTGGGTATTTATCCCCAAAAGAAACTGCTACTGCTAAGTCACTTCAGTCGTATCCGACTCTGTGCAACCCCATAGACGGCAGCCCAACAGGCTCCCCCGTCCCTGGGATTCTCCAGGCAAGAACACTGGAGTGGGTTGCCATTTCCTTCTCCAATGCATGAAAGTGAAAAGTGAAAATAAAGACACTCAGTCATGTCCGACTCTTAGCAACCCCATGGACTGCAGCCTACCAGGCTCCTCCGTCCATGGGATTTTCCAGGCAAGAGTACTGGAGTGGGTTGTCATTGCCTTCTCCGAAACACTTACTTAAAAAGCTATATGCTCTCCTATGTTCATTACAACATTTTTTTCAATAGCCAAGAAAGGGAAATATGTCCATCAGTGGATGAATGGACAATAAATTATGATTGATAAGTAGATTTATAGATGGATAGAGAGATTATTCATCCATAAAAAAGAATGAAATCTTGACATTTGCCACAACGTGGATGAGCCTTAAGGACATTGTGCTGTGCTAAGTTGCTTCAGTCGTGTCTAACTCTTTGTGACCCCATGGACTGTAGCCTGCCAGATACCTCTGTGCATGGGATTCCTCTGTGAAACTGGAGTGGGTTACCATTTCCTTCTCCAGGGGATCTTCCCGATCCAGGGATTGAGCCCAGGTCTCCCACATTGCAGGTGGATTCTTTACCAGCTGAGCCACAAAGGAAGCCCCAAACAAACAAAACCAGGCTCAAATTGGTGGTTGCCAGAGGTTGGGGGCAGAGAGAAATGGGTAAACGTTTTGTTTTGTTTTTTTATTTAAATAAATTGAACAATTTATCACTTAAAATTCTACAAAAAATTGATAAGTAAATAAACAGTAATTCTTTGCTTTTATGAAGGGCTTGCCTGGTGCTTTCATATGTGTGACTTTGATGTAACAAATAGGAGTACCTACAATGTACACATACCTTTCTAGATGCTGTGGGAAATAGAAGATAAATAAGACAGTTTCCTTATTTACTTGGACAGCCATCAAAAGAATTTAGGTCTGAAAAGAAATTCAGACAGATACTACATGAAGTGGACTCCAAGTAACAAGGAAATGCTGAAGAGAAACATTTACACAACAGTGTTAACAGTACAAGTAGGAAGGGCTTTACTATAAGGAAATGGGAAATGGGAATTTCAAAGAGGCCAAGTGACTTACATAAAGTTTCACTAAACCAGGAATCTAACCTGGGCCCTCTAGCTCAGGCCTGGTTACATGCTCCCCACGTAACCATGGACACTGTCCTGCAACCCTGAAGAGAAGCTTGCACGTGATAAACCATTGGTGAGGTGGCAAGAAGGGGTCATGGGAGAGGATTATCAGAGTGACCGGAGTTACTGAAAAACCCAAGAATTAATCTAAGAGGATTTATAGAACAAAGGAGAGTTTATAAAAAATGTATTATAGAACAGAATTACAGAAAGTTATAAAAATAAAGGGGAAAAGTATTTGTAATCCTTAACACCACTTCCACTCCCAATCCAGAACAGAATAGTCCATTTCTTTGTTCTTGCACATTCAACTTTTTGCTGGGTTGTTATCATATTTTACATGAATTGATGTCCAAGTTTGTCCACTTAAACGTTTTTCCATAATAGGATAAAGTCTTCATAATTATAACAATAATTTTGCAATGTGTCATTGTTATTCACTCACTCAGTTGTGTCCGAGTTTTTGTGACCCCCATGGACTGTAGCACATCAGGCTTCCCTGTCCTTCACCATCTCCCGGAGCTTGCTCAAACTCATGTCCATTGAGCTGATGATGCCATCCAACCATCTCATCCTCTTTTGCCCCCTTCTCCTCCTGCCCTCAATCTTTCCCAGCATCAGGGTCTTTTCCAGTGCATTGGCTTTTCACCTCAGGTGGCCAAAGTATTGGTGCTTCAGCTTCAGCATCAGTCCTTCCGATGAATATTCAAAGTTGATTTCCTTTAAGAGTGACTGGTTTGATCTCCTTGCTGTCCAAGGGACTCAAGAGTTTTTTCTAGCACCACAGTTCCAGAGCATCAATTCTTCAGCGCTCAGCCTTTTTTTTTTTAATCTTTTAATTAATTTATTTTTAATTGAAGGATAATTGCTTTAGAGAATTTTGTTGTTTTCTGTCAAACACTAACATGAATCAGCCATAGGCTCAGCCTTCTTTATGGTCCAACTCTAACATCTGTACATGACTACTGGAAAAACCATAGCTTTGACTAGACAGACCTTTGTCAGCAAAGTGATGTCTCTGCTTTTTAATATGCTGTCTAGGTTGGTCATAGCTTTTCTTCAAGGGAGCAAGCGTCTTTTAATTCATGGCTGCAGTCACCATCTGCAGTGATTTTGGAGCCCCCAAGAATAAAGTCTGTCACCTTTTCCATTGTTTCCCCATCTGTTTGCCCTGAAGATAGAACTGGATGCCATGATCTTAGTTTTTTGAATGTTGAATTTCAAGCCAGCTTTTTCACTCTCCTCTTCCACGTTCATCAAGAGGCTCTTTAGTTTCTTTTCGCTTTCTGCCATAAGGGTGGTGTCATCTGCATATCTGAGACTGCTGTATTTCTCCTGGCAATCTTAATTCCAGCTTTAGCTTCATCCAGCCTGGAATTTCTCATGATGTACTCTGTATATGGGCTTCCCTGGTGGCTCCGACGGTAAAGAATCTGCCTGCAATGCAAGAGATGAAGGTTTAATCCCTGGGTTGGGAAGATCCCCTGGAGAAGGGAATGGCCACCCACTCCAGTATCCTTGCCTGGAGAATTCCATGGATAAAGGAGCCTGGTGAGCTACAGTCCATGGGGTCGTGAAGAGTCGGACACTACTGAGTGATTATGACTCACTCTGTATGTAAGTGAAATGAGCGGGGTGACAATATACAGCTTTGACCTACTCCTTTCCCAATTTAGATCCAGTCTGTTGTTCCATGTCCGGTTCTAACTGGTGCTTCTTGACCTGCATACAGGTTTTGCAGGAAGCAGGTAAGGTGATCTGGTATTCCCATCTCTTTATGAATTTTCCACACTTTGTTGTGATCCACACAGTTAAAGTTTTTAGCGTAGTCTATGGAGTAGATGCTTTTCTGGAATTCTCTTTTTCTATGATCCAGCGGATGTTGACAATTTGATCTCTGGTTCATCTGCCTTTTCTTAATCCTGTTTGAACATCTGGAAGTTTTTAGTTCATGTATTGTTGAAGCCTAGCTTGAAGAATTCTGAGCATTACCTTGCTAGCATGTGAATGAGCCCAATTGGTAGTTTGAACATTCTTTGACATTGCCTTTCTTAGGGATTGGAAAGAAAACTGACCTTTCCCAATCCTGAGGCCACAACTGCGTTTTCTAAATTTGCTGGCATATGGAATGCAGCACTTTAACAGCATCATCTTTTAGGATTTCAGTTCAGTTCAGTTGCTCAGTCGTGTCCAACTCTTTGTGACCCCATGAACTGCAGCACTCTAGACCTCCCTGTCCATCACCAACTACTGGAGTCCACCCAAACCCATGTTCATTGAGTCAGTGATGCCATCCAACCATCTCATCCTCTGCCGTCCCCTTCTCCTGTCTTTAATCTTTCCCAGCATCAGGAATTTTTCAAATGAGTCACCTCTTCCCATCAGGTAGCCAAAGTATTGGAGCTTCAGCCGCAACATCAGTCCTTCCAATGAACACCCAGGACTGATCTCCTTTAGAATGGACTGGTTGGATCTCCTTGCAGTCCAAGGGACTCTCAAGAGTCTTCTCCAACACCACAGTTCAAAAGCATCAATTGTTTGGCACTCAGCTTTCTTTATAATCCAAATCTCACATCCATACATGACTACTGGAAAAACCATAGCCTGGACATGGAACAACAGACTGGTTCAAATAGGAAAGGGAGTACATCAAGGCTGTATATTGTCACCCTGCTTATTTAACTTCTATGCAGAGTACATCATGAGAAATGCTGGACTGGAAGAAACACAAACTGGAATCAAGATTGCTGGGAGAAATATCAGTCACCTCAGATATGCAGATGACACCACCCTTACGGAAGAAAGTGAAGAGGAACTAAAAAGCCTCTTGATGAAAGTGAAAGAGGAGAGTGAAGAAGTTGGCTTAAAGCTCAACATTCAGAAAACGAAGATCATGGCATCCGGTCCCATCACTTCATGGGAAATAGATGGGGAAACAGTGGAAACAGTGTCAGACTTTATTTTTCTGGGCTCCAAAATCACTGCAGATGGTGACTGCAGCCATGAAATTAAAAGACGCTTACTCCTTGGAAGAGAAGTTATGACCAACCTAGATAACATATTGAAAAACAGAGACATTACTTTGCCAACAAAGGTTCATCTAGTAAGGCTATGGTTTTTCCAGTGGTCATGTATGGATGTGAGAATTGGACTGTGAAGAAGGCTGAGCGCTGAAGAATTGATGCTTTTGAACTGTGGTGTTGGAGAAGACTCTTGAGAGTCCCTTGGACTGCAAGGAGATCCAACCAGTCCATTCTGAAGGAGATCAGCCCTGGGATTTCTTTGGAAGGAATGATGCTAAAGCTGAAACTCCAGTACTTTGGCCACCTCATGTGAAGAGTTGACTCATTGGAAAAGACTCTGATGCTGGGAGGGATTGGGGACAGGAGGAGAAGGGGATGACAGAGGATGAGATGGCTGGATGGCATCGCTGACTCGATGGACGTGAGTCTGGGTGAACTCCGGGAGTTGGTGATGGACAGGGAGGCCTGGCATGCTGGGATTCATGGGGTAGCAAAGAGTTGGACACGACTGAGCAACTGAACTGAACTGAACTGACTAGACGGACCTTTGTTGGCAAAGTAATGTCTATGCTTTTTAATCTG
>NW_011494861.1:21217667-21220287 GCF_000754665.1 Bison bison bison
TAACTTTCCTTCCAAGGAGTAAGCGTCTTTTAATTTTATGGCTGCAATCACCATCTGCAGTGATTTTGGAGCCCAGAAAAATAAAGTCAGCCACTGTTTCCCCATCTATTTGCCATGAAGTGATGGGACCAGATGTCATGATCTTCGTTTTCTGAATGTTGAGCTTTAAGCCAACTTTTTCACTCTCCTCTTTCACTTTCATCAAGAGGCTCTTTAGTTCTTCATTTTAGGATTTGAAATAGCTCAATTGGAATTCCATCACCTCCACTAACTTTGCTTGTAGTAATGCTTCCTAAGGCCACTTTACTTCACACTCCAGGATGCCTGGCTCTAGGTGAGTGACCACACCATCATGGTTATCCAATGTGTCATTGAGTCCCTGTACTATGAATAAAATGATGATTCCTGTATCATTAGCAGTTTACTTATTTCCATTTTTTCTGTTATAAATAACACTATGGTGAATATTTCTCTGATTCCAGTGTTGCCTTATTCTGTTTCATTTCCTTCTGAATATATTACCAGAAATAGGAATGTTGCATTAAACAAATGAACATTTTCAGATGTTAATTTCATACATACAATCTTTAATATAAATGGAATGTTACTCTACCTCATTCTCTTTAACAACTTCATAGTATTCCATGGAAGAACTGTAATTCATGTAACATGTAATTCAGCTTGGGGTACAAACAAGTTCATAGCTCTTATTTCTCTAATTAATTAATCAACCCCCCTCAAATATTCCTATTAGCAAAAAGTTCATTTTCACCCTCTTGAGACCTCTTTACCCTCTCCCTCTAAATGTTAGGGATCTTATTCAGCCCAGAGGAAGCTACTACTGTTTCCAGGTACAACATTGAGAAACAAACGTAGAAATTCCAGCCAGTCTGCTTGCATTTGGTTGGTGCTACGTAGTGTGCCAGGTTTTCCCTAGTAGCTCAGCTGGTAAGGAATCTGCCTGCAGTGTGGGAGATCTGGGTTTGACCCCTGGGTTGGGAAGATCCCCTGGAGAAGGGAATGGCTACCCACTCCAGTATTCTGGCCTGGAGAATTCTATGGACTGTATTGTCCATGGGGTCGCAAAGAGTCAGACACGGCTGATTGACGTTCACTTTCCTTTTCACGTCGTGTGCTATTGAATGCAAGCTCTGGCACTGTCTGACGGACGTATTCATCCACTGCTGCGGGTGTAATTCACTTAACATTTCCTCTACTGATTGGTATTTATCAAATATTTGCAATCACAAATAATACTACAAAGAATATACTTGTATCTGTGCATATGTGTATTTCTGGTAGGAAAACTTATCATTGTGGATGTCTTCTCTGCCATCTGTTATGGGGCCATGGGTTCTTGGTGTTCACCATGAATCTGCCCTCAACAGCTTCTTCTCATACGGAAGCTTCAGTTGGAGACACAATTTTCTGATTTTTCAGGGCTGCTATAAATGTGTTTATTGTTTCTTATGATTTCAACAGGATGTTGTTGGGGGTAGGAAAGATAAATACAGATTTTGATAAGCCATTTAAAACTAGAAACCTTTGCTACATAAATTCCTAAAATAAATATTGCCAAATATTTTCCCAAAGAGTTTTACAAATTTTCACCTAGAAACGAAGAGTATTAAACCCCAACCTGATCAACACTAGGTATTAATATAATAATTTCTTATAATTTAGTAGAAAGAAGAAATATGTCTCAGTTTCCATTCCTTTGACTATTAGTGAGGTTGGATAGTTCTACATATATTTATTAATTCATTTCATCCTTGGTAAATCATCCATTTCTGTGTTTTGCTTATTTACCTATTTGGTCTTAATATATTCCTTTATCATCTAAATAAGTTCTCCTATTTATTGCAGGTAATTCCCCAATCTATTATTTACCTTTTAATTAATTTTTGTCCTGGGTTCATGTACACATAGAATTTTAATTTTGAATGTAGTTAGGTTTTTCTTTTGTGCCTGTAACTTGGGCGACCCACTTCACCAGTTTGGGGTACAAATAAGTTCATAATTCTTATTTCTCCAATGAATTTTTCAACTCCTCAAAGGTTCCTATTACCAAAAAGTTCAGTATCTCCCTCTTGAGACCTCTTTACCCTCTCCCTCCAAACCTTAAGGATCTTCTTCAGCCCAGAGGAAGTTGTTCTTATTTCTAGGTACAAAGCTGAGAAAGAAACTTAGAAATTCTGGTCAGTCTGTGTTTGGTTGGTCTCCAGGAGGTGCTACTGAATGCTAGCTTTGGCTCTGTCACATTTGTCTGCTGCTGTCGCAAAATCTTCTCTGCTGACATGGTCCCTGAACAGCCCTGATCCTAGGTTAAATATCTCCTGGTGCTCACACAGCCATTGCTCCCCAAAGCCCCATGCTATGCCAGCCTGGTGCTCTGTGATGATCTAGAGAGGTAGGATAGAAGTGGGGAGGGAGGCTCACGATGAAGGGGATATATATAATTATGACTGATTTGCATTATTGGATGGCAGAAACCAACACAACATTTTAAAGCAATTTTCCTCCAATTAAAAATTTTTTTAAAAAGAAAGAGAGAGAGAGACTTCTGGGAGCTCAGCTCAGAGCTTGGTGATGACCTAGATGGGTGAGATGGGAGTGGGAT
>NW_011494861.1:21220387-21247005 GCF_000754665.1 Bison bison bison
GAGTGGATTTATGTATACATATAACTGATTCACTTTGTTGTACAGCAGAAAGTAACACAACATTGTAAAGCAATTATACTCCAAAATAATAATCAAAATGCTGAAATTAAAAGAAGAAGCATCTGACTCAAGTCACGTGACAGGCCAGAACCAGCCATCACCTTCACAGGTACCCTCTGCTCCCCTGGAGTTCTTTACTTCCAGCAGATCTTGGTCAGGGCCACTCCCCAGGATTCCCTAAGTTTGGATCTTAGGAAGGAATGGAAGTCTTGGTCTCTGCCCTCTCAGAAGGATCTTGGGATCCTTATACAATTTCATACATTACTTTTTCAGCTCTGTGCATACCAAATGGCCTCAAGAAGAGAAGTACAGTTTTCATCAAGCCACAAAAGCTTTGGATGACTTTTCCTGGAGGTCAGTGGGTGCCTGCTCTTACTGGTCAGGTTGCAGATACTAAAAGTCACTCTACCTATCTTTTAAATTATTTTTTCCTAGTTTTTATTTTTGCTTCATTTCATTTCAGCTATGTTAAGAGTAAGTATATTTGACACAGGGGATTAGGTGCTTACAAGTCTTTGGAAGATCTAAGGGGCAGGCTCTAGGCTGAGCCCCTACAAATGATCCCTGAAACAATAGCACTGTATCAGGAAGCTGAGGGATCACAAAGTTAAGACTGTGGCTACTGGCCATAGGAACACATGGCCTCAGCTGTAATCTAGAGGTCAGGAAGCTGCCACCATAATGACTGGCTCCAGAGCCACACAGATCCTGCCTGTTTAGTCGCTAAGTCTTGTCCTACTGTTTTGAGGCCCCATGGACTGTAGCTTGTCAGGCTCCTCTGTCCTTGGGATTTCCCAGGCAGGAATACTTGAGTGGGTTGCCTTGCTCTCCTCCAGGGGATTGTCCTGAACCAGGTGAACTTGCATGTCCCACATTGGCAGGCAGATTCTTTACCACCGAGCCACGTGAGAGGGGATGCATCTGATTGGCCCCACTTAAATCATGACCAGAACCCTGGCCGCAAAGGGAATCTGGAAAATGTCACTTTTAGAGTTCTAGCTTCTGCAATGCAGTAAGACAGGCAAGAGGAGGAAGGACTAGATATTACACTCCAACCCACCATACCAGTTATTTATAATTACATGACAAAAAGAGGCTACACAGGTGATTCCCCTGCTAGGAAAGAAAGTGTGGCACAGTGACTGTCCCTATCTATAGACATAGAAACATCTGGAATAAATTTGAAAAGCCCACATAACCCAGCAATACTTACACATCTAAACTTAATGCCCTTCCCCTTAGATCTTTAAAATGTCCTATCAGAAGAGATGATTCTTGAGTGGAATATTAGATGTGCATGGCTCGGGGAGGAGGGAAGTATTCCGAGAGGAAAGAAGCGACTATGACCATAGTTGAGGCCCTGTCCCATGCAAGCCATGAAATTTGCCACTGGACGAGGGGGCAAAGCCAGTCCAGTGAAGCCGGCACCAGTCAATTCAAACCCAGAGAGCCCTATTCAGATGTGGGGCTCCCAATTTGATGATGAATTTGATACACTGGAGCTCATTCTGAAGACAGGGACAAGGATAATAAAGAGATTCAAAGCCATGTACCTGGGGAAAGGTAAAAGGAAATGAGAACATTTAGCCTGGAAAAAAGAAAACCATGGCAGATGCTCTGTCTTTTGTTCATTCAATCAGTAAGTGTTTACTGAGTCCTTTTTGTCCCAGGCATTCTGCTAAGCAGGTGCCATTCCTGCCAGAATTGGGCTTGCAGTTTAGTAACGGAGATGGGCCCACTGCAAAACAATGATAAATTATGGATTATAAATTATGCAAGTGCTACAAAGGAGGGATCCATAAGGTACAGAATGAGGAAGTGTGAAGCCTGCCTAGAGGAGTTATGGAATGCCGGAAGGGGCCGGAGTTCTTCTCAAGCTGATTCCTAAAGGAGTAATAAAAAAATTGCCAAATAGATACAGGTGGGAAGAAGGTGGCCTAGGATGAAGGAACAGTGTATATAAGGATGAAGAGATATGAGAGAGGACGGCTTAACTAGGGAAAGACATGCATTTCAGTATTAGTGGAGCAAAAGTGCAAAGAGAATGCCAAAGACTAAAACTGGACGAGAAGGTAGGGGCTGTGGCAGAGATGCCTCTGCGCTATACAGCCTGGTCCTGCTCTTTCCCGGGCACTCAGCCCTTCACGTCTCCCAGCTTCCCTTGCACTTAGGTGTGGCCTGAGTCTGGCCAATGGCATGGGAGTAGAAGTGACGTGCACTCCTGGAGGTCTGACCCACAAAACCCTTCCTCTCATGATCCTCCACGCATCCTCTGTCTGATGGCTGGAGGCAAAGAGGCCCAAAATGGGAGGATCCTGGGTCCCCCACGTGCAAGGCTCCCTGCCCGATACCCAGGCCCCAGGTCTGGGGACTTCTCTTTTATGCCAGCTAACTGAGCATTGATATATGGCATGCTATCTGTCTTGAGATGTTGAGAAGACTGTGTTTCAGAGAGAGGGATCCATCATAAATGACCCTTGAAGGCAAACCAGCTTGAACAGGTGAGAGTTACACAGAGGCAGCTTTCTGCTCATCTCTTCCTTTATTATTTGTTACCCAAGTGTCATCTTTCTACCTCTCCCCCATTCCCCCTCCTTCTCCAGAAAATTTAAGAAAACAAGGAAGCAGGCCATGCGCGGATCAGCATGTCCACACAATATGCTCCTTCTCTTCCTCTCCTTGCCACTCTCAGCAACGCTTTGGTTGTTTTTCATCTGGGAGTCCCTCACCTTCTGGTTGGATCTGCCCTTTTTGTATTAGCCTCCAATGAGCAGTGGGATAGAGAAATCACATTTGCCTTTAGTGGCCTAGTTCTCCAATCTCCCATCCCTGCCAAGACTTCTGCAGACACAGGTTTGATTGGCAGGTCGGGAATAATTAGAGGGGTGTAGTCTGCCAGGAGGAAAACACTGAACTGGATATGGAGCCTGGCCAGTCCTATAGCATCAAGCAAGACAGCAAGTGAGTTATCTCCCTTTTCCTCTTTTTCTTCCTCGCTTTCTCAGAGGGGACCATTCTTGGGTCCATGACCCACAGGCTTTGTTTGTTCCTTAGGATCTGCCAGCCTTGTCTCTCCATGGCAATACAGGGGACATGGTATGCTCGAAGTCCATTTCCCAGTACCTGAGCTCACCAATCTAGAATCACCTAGGGCATTTGGGGGAGGGAGAGTCTTCACCATTGCAGGTCAGTCCAATTTGGGCTTTGACCCTCCCTGTCTGCCTGTCTCTCTCGCAGGTAGTGTGATGCGCGGGTTTGCGTATGGCGGTTCTCCATAGGGTTGGTGTTGGTTTGAGCATGTGTGTGCACACACGCACATTCATACCACATGTCTCCCAAGGTCAAATAATTCTGAGACAGTTTAGTCTGAATCCAAATTAAGGAAAAGTTTTCCCTAACAGAGCATCACCCATAAAGGTTTCCCTGTCCACAGAACAGAACTCAGTAGACGGTATTACGCAGGGCAGCTTTGATTTGGAGTGGGATGTCCTCCCCTGAGGGCTCTCTGCACAGAGAAAGGAGTAGCAGCCCCTGCACCCACCCTCTCAAGGGACCTGTGTCCCAGATCCTCCCGGTTCCACCACCTGGACAGTGGAGTTTGAAAAGGGAATAGCCCAGCTCTTCTTGCTGTTGGTGAGAAGAAACTGAGAGACTTCAGGCTTCAGTTGCTTTGCCTCTTTGCTCATTGACAGATGACACGGTTCAGTGCCCTTTCCAGGTGGGAAAGCTCGGGGGAAGAAGTTCACATCTCTCTCCTCATCATAGTCCAGCCACAGCAGTCTTCTCCACCTTGGCTTCTGGTTATAAGGCCCTGAGCCACTCTGTAAGAAGCTATGGCCCAGGAGCCAGCAGTGGTCATGAGAAAGTGGTTATGAGAAAGTCTACACTCATGTGCCAATCATCAGAGCTCTGCCCAGGAGTTAAAGACAGACTCGTAAGCCAGAACCCTAAGGGAGACTTCTAGGGGGCAAGTTACATGGATGTGTTCGCAGTGAGAAAATTTGATTTGTGCCCTTTCTATATGTGACACAGACTTCCTTAGTAACTCAGATGGTAAAGAATCTGCCTGCAATGCAGGAGACCTGGGTTTGATCCCTGGGCCAGAAAGATCCACTGAAGAAGGAATGGCTACTCACTCCAGTATTCTTGTCTAGAGAATTCCATGGACAGAGAAGCCTAGTGGGTAGGTACCCATGGGGTTACAAAGAGTGAGACAAGACTGAGCAACTAACAGTTTCACTATATGTTACACAGTAATAAAAAGTTAAAAAGTAGTCTTACAATATGGAAGTGAGCTAAGCGTCCATCTACTGATGAAGAGATAAAGATATGTATGTATATATATATATATCATATATCTATACACACAAGTGTGTGTGTGTTGGAATACTACTCAGCTGAAAAAAATAGTTTACTGCTTGTAACAACATGGATGGATTTGGAGGGGTTTATGCTAATGGCACCCCACTCCAGTACTCTTGCCTGGAAAATCCCATGGATGGAGGAGCCTGGTAGGCTGCAGTCCATGGGGTCGCTAAGAGTCGGACACAACTGAGCGACTTCCCTTTCACTTTTCCCTTTCATGCATTGGAGAAGGAAATGGCAACCCACTCCAGTGTTCTTGCCTGGAGAATCCCAAGGATGGGGGAGCCTGGTGGGCTTCTGTCTATGGGGTCGCACAGAGTTGGACACGACTGAAGTGACTTAGCAGCAGCAGCAGCAGCATGCTAAGTGAAATAAGTCATATAGAGAAAGAAAAATACTGCATGATGTCACTTATATGTGGAATCTAAAAAATAAGACAAACTAGTGATTTTAACAGAAAAAGAAACAGATTCACAAATATAGACAGCAAACTAATGATTACCAGTGGGGAGAGGGCAGAGGGGAGGGGCAAGATAGGGGTAGGGGATTAAGAGGTACAAACCACTGTGTATAAAATAAATAAGCTACAAGAGTATATAATACAACACAGGGAATATAGCCAATATTTTATAATAATTGTGATTGGAATATTAAATGTTAGAAATTGTGAATCACTATTGTACACCTGAAACATATTGCACATCAACTATACTTCAATAAAAGTATATATAATCTTACAAGTCATTAAAAATTTATGATAAATCAAGTTAATTAAAACAGTGGGGCATATGAATAATTGTAGGTAAGTAGAATTGAATAGGGAATTTAGAAATAGATCCACACATAAATAGATCTGAAATTAATATGTACTAAAGACGATAATTTAGTCTAAGACAATTCGGCTTACCTGGCAGAACTGGCTTTCTATCTAAGGAAAAAAAAACTAAAATTGAAACCCTAAGAGCACAAAAACAGATCCCTGCAAGATGAATAATTAAATTTTTAAAGTGAAACATTTCTTACATAACCCTGTGTGCAAAACTTCCTAAGCCAAGTAGGGAACAAAAAGTGATGAAAGATTTAGCTCCCTAAAAGTTTAAAACTTTTACACTGTAAAGGAGTTCATACTGGGGAAAACATTTACAGTAGTTTTGACACTGCAAGTGTTAATATGCCTAACTGGTAATATTCAAAGAGATTGATAAGAAAAGCACAAAGTAATGAGTAGGAAAAGTGTATAAAATTAAGGAGTGGTCATTCAAATAAGAGGAGATTTTTTTTAAAACATCACCATGGCCCCCCAGGGTCAGAGACCCAGATGCAGGCTTGGCCATAGCCTGGAGCTCATGTTGGCTGGTCCCAGAGGGACTACTTACTAGGAATATTTTGGGGAATTGTTTATCATTCATACTTCCTACCAAATCCCTATCTTCTCTGTCTTTCTACTTAGGAAGTTCATAAACACTAATCTCTATATCTCTTTCCAACTTGACCTAAATTGGCATCCTCCCACCTCTGAGAGTTACTGGTGAAACTGAAATTCTCTCAGTCATGTCCGACTGTATGTGACCCCATGGACTTACAGCCCATGGAATTCTCCAGGCCAGAATACTGGAGTGGGTAGGCTTTCCCTTCTCCAGAGAATCTTCCCAACCCAGGGATCAAACTCAGGTCTCCCACATTGTAGGCAGAATCTTTACCAGCTGAGCCACAGGGAAAGCCCAAGAGTTACTGGTTCGGTTCAGTTCAGTCACTCAGTTGTGTCCGACTCTTTGCGACCCCATGGACTGCAGCACGCCAGACCTCCCTGTCCATCACTAACTCCCAGAGTTTATCCAAACCCATGTCTATTGAGTCACTGATGCCATCCAACCATCTCATCCTCTGTCGTCCCCTTCTCCTCCTGCCCTCAATCTTTCCCAGCATCAGGGTCTTTTCAAATGAGTCAGATCTTCACATCAGGTGGCCAAAGTATTGGAGTTTCAGCTTCAACATCAGTCCTTCCAATGAACACTCAGGACTAATCTCCTTTAGGATGGACTGGTTGGATCTCCTTGCAGTCCAAGGGACTCTCAAAAGTCTTCTCCTCCAATTATCTTTCTTTGGACAAATCATCCTCCTTTATGATGATAACCTGTGAAAAAAAAATGGAAAAGTTGCCCTGTGGGCTCAGTCTCCTCAAGGTGTCTTATTTAAACTCAATCCAATATGCAAAACCTATGTGGAAAGGAATGTAAACCTTTATTGAAGCGTTTGGGAAATCCCAAGGGAATAAATTTCATTCATAATATATAAAATACTCAAAACTCCTCTTTACCTTGAGAGTCCCTTGGACTTCAAGGAGGTCAAACCAGTCAATCCTAAAGGAAATCAATCCTGAGTTTTCATTGGAAGGACTGATGGAGAAGCTGAATCTCCAATACTTTGACCACCTGATGTAAAGAACTGACTCATTAAAAAAGGCTGATGATACTGGGAAAGATTGAAGGCAGGAGGAGAAGGGAATGACAGAGGACAAGATGGTTGGAGGGCATCACTGACTCAATGGACATGAGTTTGAGCAAGCTCCAGAAGATGGTGAAGAATAGGGAAGCCTGGCATGCTGCAGTCCATGGGGTCGCAAAGAGTGAGACACAACTGAGCGACTGAACAACAACCTCTTTCCCATTTCCACCTCTCCCAGTGTCTCATGCACATGGCAGCCACCTCGTCTCCTCCTCTTTGCAGTCTCTCCAGAATGCTTTTCAAGTACCTTTCATGCCAGCTCTTGAATTTCTCCTCTTCTCCTTTCATTGTCTAAGTATATTCAGGTCAGGTCATATCTATTCAAATAGAATGGTGTCTCCCGATTTACCTTTTACTCTCCAGTCCAGATGAGCCGGTAGACACAGATTAGCAGAAAGCAGAAGAGGGGGAAAGCTATAAATAGTGTATGTTTCCCTATTATGCAATATGTTTTCCTATTGCACACACACACACGAATGTAAAGTTGCTCTTTTGTAACCTGTTTTCTGAGAGAGCATGGCTTATCTGTATCCAGTCTGTTCTAGAGCTTTCCCTGATGAGTAATCTGGCCACAAGCAGTTTTCAACCCCTTCAGCCCTCAGGGACCAGTGGATGAAATGGGAAACGATCTCCATCTCCACTTCTTGTGGGGAGCTGGAAGCCCAGGGTTTCTTGGGGAAGCCTGCCTACCCCATCCACAGGGTGCAAAGTGATAAAGATTCAGCTGGAAGAGCCATCCCAGGCCACTCTCACGGCCAGAGAAATCAGTGCATGTAACACAGATAGAAATACAACTCATCAAGATACAAACCCTGTTGCCTTGATTTTGCTCCCTCTGCCCAAGATGATATTGACAAATCATGTAGGTCAAGTTTTAGAAAAGTTTAACGGAACGCCACAAAGACACCCAAAGAATTACGTGAGAATTAGCAAACCCAGAATATGAAATAGGAGCCATATATATTGTGGCATGCAGTTGACTCGAGTGTGTGTGAGTGTGTGTGAACTATTAAGAATAGGAGGCATATTTGGATGTAAATTTCCCATTCTGCTCACTAAGCCCACAGGATTCTACCAGGCGCTCTCCCATGGTTTCCATGAAGTGTTGCCCCACCTGCCAAAGGCCTGCTGCCGCCATTGCTGTATTACCTGCAAATGGCCTTTAAATAAATAAATATATATATATGGTTTCTTTTTTTTTTTTTTGGTTGTTCTGGATCTTTGTTGCTGCCTCTGGGCTTTCTATAGTTACAGTGAAAAGGGGCTACTCTTTAGTTGCGGTGCACAGGCTTCTCATTGCAGTAGCCTCTCTCGCTGCGGAGCACAGGCTCTAGGCACACAGGATTCAGCAGTAAAGGCTCAGGGGCTCTAGAGCGGGGATCAGTAGCTGTGGCACATGGTCTTTGGTCTTCGGTTGCTCTGCAGCATATGGGATCATCCCAGACCAGGGATCGAACCTGTGTCCCCTACATTGGCAGGTAGATTCTTAACCCCTGGGCCACCAGGGAAGTCCTCCTCAGGGCTCTTTTGCCCATTTTAGAATGTTCTCATTGAAGTGATTAAGTATCCTGAATAAATCCTGGTGCAATTGTTAAGCCCCCCAAAACCAGAACTTGCCTCGTCCCATCCTTGCTGTATCCTCACCCTGGCCCAGTCAAACCCAACCGGCAGCATGAATAGGCCAGGTCTCTAGATTTGACCCAGGAGACGGAGCAGCTCCGTAATGCTCCCCAAGCCTCCCTGTGCAATGTAGGTTGATAGATTTCAAATCTCACTGTTACATTTGTTTGTGTCCTGTGAGATTTGCCTTAATTTGGTCTCAACGTCTTTGGTCTCCTTTTATCCCATTACTTCACATCCGTCCCTTGGACAGCTTGAGCAAGCCTCCCCCTTTCTGCTACTCTGAGTTAGATGGCTCTATGGTCCTGAGACCCATCCCTCACAGGTTAGCTCCTTCTGGTCCACCTGTTATCCTAGCGCCTTGCCTCTCCTTATCACCATCTGGCCTGAAACTTTACTTCCTTTCAATGGCCTGCATTCTCACCTGGATCTCTTCCAGACTGCTGATGTCTTTCCAGCAAGGAGAAACAAACCCCACAGAGGCTTCTGCCTTTCCTAACAAGCATGTTCACAGTCAGCGGGCTGGAGGCCTGCTGCCTAGGGATCTCGGAACACCTCCCAAATGCCAGTAGAGATCAAATACAGATGGAGAGAAATCCCAGTGAACCATATAGACCAATGAGTCTTCCCAACACACAGGCCGTGATGCCCCGTCCCTCCTGCGAGTGGTGAGTCAGGAAATAGAACGTGGAGTCCGAAAAGCTGGGGTGACATGGAAATGGGGCCATGGCACAGGGCATGTGTTCATTGCAGAGCAAGAACTACACTGGGCATGGAAGAATGGTGAGGGCAGGGTGTCCTGGCTCTCCCCAAAATAGCTGTGTGACCTTGGCTGAGCCACTTTGCTTTTCTGAGCTTTATGTTTTCTGTGAAATAAGAGAAGTGAAAAAACTGCCGTGTCTGAACATCAAACAAGATGCACACAGGAAAACTCTGTCAGAAGTAACGAATGTTGTTTTGAAAGGCAGAAAGGGAAAGAGAGTTGAGTCCAAGGTGAACCAAGCCTTTAAAATGCTTGCTGACCTCCACAGTCATCTCTCTGAAGCAGAGAGAACAGGCCCATAATCGGGAATCCTGACCCCAAGAGCCGCAGAGACAAGTGTCATCTGCATAAAACAGCCCACGCTCTGCATGCAAAGCAGCTTCCCCATTAGATCTGCCATCCCACAGTCTAAAATGTGCTGAACACTGGAGTGGAGCTTTATGAAGACACAAGATTCCAATGCCCTTAAATGGTCTGTCATTTTAAGAAGAAAACAAAATATACCCACTTGGCCCCAGTGTGGCAACAATACAGTTACCTGAGAACAGATAGGAAGGTCAGATAGAAGTGTGCAGCACGGAGGCCCTCCTTGGGGTGGTGAGAGACCCCTTTCCTTTTTGTTTGGGTTGGACCTCAGATGTAGAATGTTAAGTTAATTATACTCATCAGTATTACTTCTCAGATAGTCCACAATATGATTCATCATTGGTCTGGGCAAGGCCCTTCTTCTCTATTATTTTTTTTTCTCTTTTATTCTTATTCCTGTTTTCATTCTCCTCCTTCCACAGTCAGCCATTCTAACATGTTTAATGCATATACATTTTGGGGTATGTATTTTGGATTTTGTTTTATTGAGGTAAAATTGACAGATAACAGTGTATTGATTTCAGGTATATCACATAGTAATTTCATATTTGTATACATTGCAAAATGATCACCACAATAAGTCTACTTATCACCTGTGACCAGTGGCCAAAAAATGTTTTTCTTGTGATGAGAACTCTTAAGGTCTACTCTCCTAGAAACTTTCAAGTACAATAGAGTTTTATTATAGTCACCATGCTGTGCATTATTTCTCCACGACTTATTTACTTATTTTATAACTGGAAGTTTGTACCTTTTGACCTTCTTCACCCATTTCTCCCTCCTCCACTCCCTACCTCTGGCAACCACCAACCTGTTCTCTGTATCTATGAACTTGGGTGAGGGGGTTGTTGTTTTTGTTTTGGTATGTGTTCTTTTTTTTAAAGCATAGTTTGGTGATTGTGGGACCTTTTCTTTTTTCAGTTTGATTTGTTTATTTTTGGCTATGCTGGGCCTTCATTGCTGCTCAGGCTGTTCTCTGGTTGGCGTGAGCAGGGGCTGCTCTGGAGTTTCGGTGTGCAGGCTTCTCACTGTGGTGGCTTCTCGTATGGGGCTCAGGCTCTAGGGCCTGAGGGCTTCAGTAGTTTTGGCAGATGGGCTTAGTTGCCCCACGACATGTGGGTTCTTCCTGGACCAGGTGTCGAACTTGTGTCCCCTGCATTGGCAGGAGGATTCTTAACCCGGTTGCTGGACCTGTGCTTGTATTTTAAATTTATATAAGCAGTGTTATACATCTTTATACATCTAATTCTGTTTGTGTGTGTGTTTTTTTTTTAACCTAGCCCTCTGCTAACATTTATCCCTGTCACTCTGTGTTACTCTGGTCCGATTGGTCCTTGCTCTCAGCAGTTGCATTATCCTCTGAGGTGTATGTCTACCTGACTTTATACTCTCCAGTGATGATCACTGAGCTTGCTTCCAGTTCTCTGCCACCATAAAAAACACAGGGATGAACATCTTCACACGTGGCACCATATGGATATATTGAGAAATTTGGGGGACACAGACCCAGGAGCAGAGTTGCTGTCTCATGGGGTCTGAACTTAATATGACCAAGTAGTGGTAAGTCTCTCCCTCAACGGCTGTTATAACTACACCCTACCAGCAGTGCCCCTAAATCCCCACCAATTTTTGCTAGTCTACCAGTGTAGAGGGATAGCTCACTATGGTTTCCATTTGCATTTCCTAGATTATGTTGAGTTTGGGCATCTCTTCATTTTCTTGTTAGCCTTTTGATTCTGTCTTATAAACTGCCTGTTTACTATCGTTATTATATTGAGGTTCTCTTTTCCCTTGATGATTTGCTGAGTTTCCCTGTATCTCTCAGAGAGGCCCCTACTCAAACAGCACGCACCTCTCTGCTGCTGTGGTACTTCCTCTGGGACAAAGGGACCAATCTGACCACCAAGTCTTCCCACCCTCATCCTGGGAATCAGGGCTTGGTAATGGCCATAAGCACAATCAGAGTAAAAGGAGCCCCTTTGTCTGATTCCCTCCGCCAGCCATGCCAGAGCATTGATGTCTGAGGAGACAGGGAACAAGGGGGAAAAAACTGCTCTTCTTAGGAGCTGCTAACCTGCTGTGTCAATTTCATGAGTTAATAAATGACTGGAGAAGGCTTAATTGCATCAGAAGAAATTGAGATCAGCCGGTGCTTAGGCCCTGCTCAATTAACTTGTGCTCCAAAGGGGGCCAAGCAGGGTGCAGGGGGCAGCTGATCGTTAATTACATGGGCTGGTGCCAGCTGCGGCAGGAGCTTCCTGTCACTGCTGGTCCAGGCGGTGAGGGAGATGACCCACCTCTGGGTGCTGAAGTCACTGAGGGCAGGGGTCCTTCCGAGAGAGCACAGACCCCTGGCCTTATGGGGACTGGGAAACCCATTTCCAGCACATTCTATCAGGGAGGCAATTTTTTTTTTTTTTTAAGTAGAGTTGCTTTACAATGTTGTGTTAGTTTCTGCTCTTCAGCCAAGTGAATCAGCTATACGTGTACATACATCCCTTCCTTTTTGGATTTCCTTCCCACTTAAGTCACCACAGAGCACCGAGTAGAGTTCCCTGTGCTGTATACAGTAGGTTCTCATTAGGTATCTTTTATATCCACGGTAGTGTGTGTGTGTCCATCCTAATCTCCCAATTCATCCCACCCTCCTTTCCCCCTTGGTATCCATACATTTGTTCTCTATGTTTGTGTCTCTTTTTCTGCTTTGTAAATGAGATCAGATCAGGGTGGCTTTTATGTTCCCCCAGCTTTCACTAGAAGAATGGACTTAAGGTTCCCCACCTTGACCTCTATTGGCTCCATCCCACCCAGAGACACTGTGTTACCTTTGGTTCTCCCCACACTCCCCTCGTCCTCCTTTTGGCCTGTGTGCCCTGAGGACACAGAATCCAGATTCAGCCTTGTTATGGGCAGCAGATGATGCCACAGGCTCCACAAGGTCACCCACCTCCCCTGCTGCCTCCAGCCTGAAATCCTCCCAAAGACCTTCATTCCTGCATCTTTTCCCAAAAGTACCAGATGGCAAGATTCAAACCTGTTAAAGATGCAGATTCTGGGTCCCTCCTCTGGAGATGCTGCTTCAGGAGATCTGGAGTCTCTGCCTTAATGTGTGGCTCAGGTGGATTGTTACTGTCAAGCCAATGTGAGAAATCCAGCTTTAGGGACACCTTAGCTCCTGGTGAGATAAGAGCAGATGTGCTGGGAGGAGACACAGCAGGGGCCAGGAGGCTCTGCTCCCAGTGCCTCTCCAGTCCCATCTCTATCTTGCTGTGTGTGGTTAAGTAAGTCACTTGTCCTCTCCGAACTTGATTTCTTCTTCTAGAGAAGTAAAGATGTTGGGACAAATTTTTTAGAGTTCTTCCATTTCCACAGACCATTTTTCTATAAAGTAACTGGTTAAGCAAGCGTGTTGTATGATTTATGCCCAAAAAGCAACTTTGATTTTTTTTCTTCAAATATCCCTTTACTTTTTATTTTATTTTTATCTTTTTGGTATAACTTTCCATTTATTTAGGCATCTTTAAGTCTTTCCGTAAAATTTTAAAGATTTCTAAAAAAAAATCCCTATATTGTTGTTCAGTTGCTCAATTGTGTCCAACTCTTTACAATCCCCATGGACTGCAGTACGCCAGGCTTCCCTGTCTTTCAACATCTCCTGGAGCTTGCTCAAAGTCATGTCCATTGAGTCAGTGATGCCATCCAACCATCTCATCCTCTGTCATCTCCTATATAGCTTGTATTTTATGTGTGTGTGCTCTCAGTTGTGTCCGACTCTTTAAGACCCTCATGGACTGTAACTTGCTAGACTCTTCTGTCCATGGAATTTCCCAGTCAAGAATATTGGAATGGGTTGCCATTTTCTACTCCAGGGGATCATATGCACCTAAGACTTAATGCTGCTGCTGCTGCTGCTAAGTCACTTCAGTCGTGTCTGACTCTGTGCAACCCCATAGACGGCAACCCACCAGGGTACCCCGTCCCTGGGATTCTCCAGGCAAGAACACTGGAGTAGGTTGCCATTTCCTTCTCCAATGCATAAAAGGGAAAAGTGAAAGTGAAGTCGCTCAGTCGTGTCTGACTCTTAGCGACCCCATGGACTGCAGCCTACCAGGCTCCTCCGTCCATGGGGTTTTCCAGGCAAGAGTACTGGAGTGGGGTGCCATTGTCTTCTCTGATAGGACTTAATAATTTTCTCATTATTTTATATGATGTCTTTAAAATTACGTTTTCTGTGTTGCTAGTGAAAAGTGATAGTAAGATGACTTAGAGCGTTTCTTCTTTTTCTGTTCTTGGAATGCTTTGTGTGAGATAGGATGGTTTCTTTATTAAATGTTTGGTAGGTGTTTCTGGTGAAGCTCTCTGGGCCTACGTGTAGGATGGTTTCTTTATTAAATGTTTGGTAGGTGTTTCTGGTGAAGCTCTCTGGGCCTACGTGTTTTATTTTTTCCTTCTTTATTTTGAAAGTCAACTTTTGATGATTTGATTTCTTCATATTATAAGATCTTTCAAGTAATTTATTTCTTCTTGAGGAAATATTGGTATGTTACATTATTCCATAAATGTATTCATTTCATCTGTATTTTTAGATTGTCATAAAGTTGTTTTTAATACCCTTTAGTTTCCTTATGTTTGCAGCGTATGTGGTAATATTCCATTTTCATCTCTCCTAGTCTGTAACTTGTGTTTTGTCTCACTTTCATGGATCAAAATCTAGGAGGTCTATCACTTTATTTTTTAAAAACTTTCTGTTGGCATATTGTTGATTTACAGTGTTCTGTTAGTTCCTGCCGTACAGCAAAGCGAATCGGTTATTTGTTGTTGTTATTGTTGAGTCACTAAGTCGTGTCCAACTCTTTGCAACGCCTTGGACTACAGCATACCAGACTCCCCTGAGGATAGCGAAGGACAGGGAAGCCTGCAGTTTGCAGAGTTGGACACAATTTTGTGACTGAATAACAACAGCAACATGTCCATTGAGTTGGTGATGCTATCCAACCATCTCATTTTCTGTCACCCCCTTCTTTTTGCCTTCAGTCTTTCCCAGCATAGGGGCTTTAGATTCTTTTTGCATATAGTTCATTACAGAGTGTTAAGTTGAGTTCCCTATGCTATACAGCATGTTCTTATTAGCTATCTATTTTATATATAGGAGTGTATATATGTCAATCCCAATTTCCAGTTTATCCTCCCCTCCACATCCCCTAGTAACAATAAATTTGTTTTCTACATTTGTGACTCCACTTCTGTTTTGTAATTAAATTCATTTGTATGTACTCTTTTAAAAAAATTATATATATAAAACGACATGGTATGATATTTGTCTTTCTGTGTCTAACTTACTTCACTCTATGACAACCTCTACATCTATCTATGTTGCTGCAAGTGGCATTATTTTGTTCTTTGCTGTGGCTGAGTAAGGGCTTCCCAGGTTACTTAGTGGTAAAGAATCCGCCTGCCAAGCAGAAGACATGGATTCAATCAGGAAGATCCCCTGGAGAAGGAAATGGAAACTCACTCCAGTATTCTTGGCTAGGAAACCCCATGGACAGAGGAGCCTGGTGGACTCCACAGAGTCTCACAGAGTCAGACACGACTTAGTGACTAAATAACAACAACAAATGACTGAATCATATTCCATTATCTATGCACCACATCTTCTCTATCCACTCCTCTGCTGATGGACACTCAGGTTGCTTCCATGGCTTGGCTATTGTGCATAGTGCTGCTGGGAACATAGCAGTGCATGTATCTTTTTGAATTATGTCTTTTCTCTGGGTATATGCCCAGGGGTGGGATTGCTGGGTCATACGGTAGTTCTGTTTTTAGATTTTTAGTACTCTCCATATTAATTTTCCATAATGGCTATATGAATTCACATTCCTACCAACAGTGTAGGAGGGTTCCCATTTCTCCACACCCTCTCCAGCATTTCTCATTTGTAGATTTTTTTGATAATGGCCATTCTAATTTATGTGAGATGATAGTTTTGATTGTAGTTTTGATTTGCATTTCTCTGATAATTAGGATGTTGAACATCTTTCCATGTGATTTTCAGCCTCCTTGAATATCTTCTTTAGAGAAATGTATATTTAGATCTTCTTCCCATTTTTCAAAATTTTATTTATTTTTAATTGGAGGATAATTGCTTTATAATATTTGTGTTGGTTTCTACCATATATAAATACTTTTTGATTGTGTTGTTTTTTTGATACTGAGTTGCATGAGCTGTTTGTATATTTTGGAGATTAATCCCTGTTGGTCAATTCATTTGCAGATGTTTTCTCCTGTTCTGTGGGTTGTCTTTTCATTTTGTTTATGGTTTCCTTTGCTGTGCAAAAGCTTTTAAATCTAATTAGATCCCATTTATTTATTTTTGCTTATTTTCATTACTCTAGGAAGTGGATCAAAAAAGATCTTGCTGTGATTTATGTCAAAGAGCGTTCTGCCTATGTTTCCCTCTAAGAGCTTTATAGCCCCAGCCTTACATTTAGATCTTTAATCTATTTTGAGTTTATTTTGTGTATGGTATTAGAGAGTATCCTAATTTCATTCTTTTATTTGTATTGGCCAGTTTTCCCAGCACCACTTGTTGAAGAGACTGTTTTCTCTCCACTGTATAGTCTTGACTCCTTCGTCATAGATTAGGTGACCATAGGTGCACGGGTTTATCTCTGAACTTTCTATTCTGTCTCATTGATCTAATTTCTGTTTTTGTGCCAGCATCATACTGTTGATTACTGTAGTTTATAGTATAGCCTGAAATCTGGAAGGCTGATTCCTCCAGCTCCATTTTTCTTTCTTAAGATTATTTTGGGTATTTGGGGTCTTCTATTGTGTTTCCATACAAACTGTAAAATTTTTTGTTCTAATTCTGTGAAAAATGCTATAGGTAATTTGATAGGGATTGCACTGAATCTGTTGATTGCTTTGGTATAGTATAGTCATTTTCACAGTATTAATCCATCCAATCCCAGAACGTGGTATATTTCTACATTTGTTTGTGTCATCTTTTATTTCTTTCATCAGTGTCTTAGAGTTTCCAGAGTACAGTCTTTTGTCTCCTCAGGTAGCTCTATTCCTAGGTATTTTATTCTTTCTGATGCCTGGTAAATGGAATTGTCTCTTGAATTTCTCTTTCTGATCTTTCATCTTTCGTGTATAGACATGCAGTAGATTTCTGTGTATTAAGTTTGTAACCTGCAACTTTACCGAATTCATAGATGAGCTCTAGTAGTTTTCTTGTAGCATCTTTAGGATTTTCTATATATAGTATCACATCATTTGCAAACAGTGACAGTTTAATTCTTTTCCAATTTGAATTTATTTTTTTTCTTTTTCTTCTCTGATTACTGTCTCTAGGACTTCCAAAACCATGTTGAATAAAAGTGGTGAGAGTGGATATCCTTGTCTTGTTCCTAATCTTAGAGGAAATGCTTTCAGTTTTTCACCCTTGAGAATGTTAGCTATGGGTTTGTCATATATAGCTTTTACTATGTTGAGTTATGTTCCCTCTGTGCCCACTTTCTGGAGAATTTTTATCATAAATGGGTGTTGAAAGTCAAAACCTTTCTACATATACTGAGATGATTGTATGGTTTTTATTCTTCAGTTTGTTAATGTCATGTATTACTCTAATTGATACATGTATATTGATGAATCCTTGCATCCTTGGGATAAATTCCACTTGATCATGGTGTACGATCAAGTATCCCTTTAGTTTAAAATGTATTCAGTGGGAGAAATCTGCCCCTGCCCCTAGAGTAAAACTTATGCCAGGCCCATTGCTTTTTCATTCCCTCCTAGGTGATAGTCTCATAGTCACTCTAAGTTATAGATACAGTTTCAACTCAGAAATTAGAGTGTCAGTCATGAGTGATAATCAAAATACTCCCCACCCAACAGCATTACTCTTCTCCTATTCTCCAGTTTGGATCTGCTGCAACTGGGGCATTGGGCAAAATCCCTTGCTGTCTACATTCCCCCCACTCTTACCCTCCCTCCCACTATCCTCAAGAGCTGCTGCGAAATAGAGAATTCTTACTGGTTAGAGAGCAGAGAGTAGCTTTAGACTGGTTCCTGCTTTTGTGAATGCTTTCTGGGGCTCTTCTGAGGTTCCCTGATGGTTCCTTAACCCAGGCAAACACATCATCTCTATTCCTGGCCTTTTGGGCAACTCCTTGCTCAGCCCCTGGGGCATCTGGAGGCCTGGCCTCCTCAACTGGGGTCTTCTCACGCCTCCAGGTGGCACTATTGAGCAGGACTCAAGACAACGAGCCCTGCCAGTTCCATGGCCCTCCCGCCTCTTTTGCTGGTTGGAGTGAGAGATTCACGGCTCAGCAACAGCTCTTGCCAAGGAAATCTTCCTCACCAAATCTTCACCAGATTATTGACCCATCTCTCTTTTACAAAGCACTCATGAATCCTGACTCAATGAACATGAATCTGAGCAAACTCCAGGAGACAGTGAAGGACAGGGAAGCCTGGTGTGCTGCAGTCCATGGGGTCACAAAGAGTCTGGCATGACTTAGCGACTGAACAACAGCATGAATCCTGAAGCAGATTTGCATCCTCATGTATATTTCCCCACACATGGCCAGGGAGGAGGGACCTATTCCAAATTCACTTTAGTCTTCTGATGTCAACCCATTGGCATCTCAGTCAACACTTAGGTGGGAAGAGTCCCACTCTGACATCCAGCTACATACGACATACATTTTCATATGAGTGAAAACATCTTTTAGAAGAGAAAGCCTGAGTGTCCAGAACATCTAAGGCAGGCACTGAAGACATTGTTAAGGCCTAGATCTAGAAGGAGGTGGAGGCGGGGATGGAGCACCTCTGCAGGTGACCAACTGCCTTCTCAACTTCTCTGGGAGCTCTGTTCCTGAGACCTGCTGAACTCAGATGGGTGCAGTCCTTGAGGCCTGAAAATGTCTGTGCTTTGACCTCCAGCTTCCTGCTGAGCCAGAGATCCTGAGGTTGTCAGCCCTGTCCCTGTGGAAGGTGGCTCAGCACATCCCATTCATGGTTAGGTTCCCTCCCTAGTGAAAACACACACCCAGTGGAGCAGGTTCTCCTCGGGACAGTGAGCAGCAGCCCAGCATCACCATCGGGGGCACCCTTCCTCTCCCCACTGCCCCCAACACCCCATTCCTAGGTTGGGCCCAGATGCTCCTCTAAATAAGGTTGAGTGGATGAAGAATTTTGGCTTGAAGGGATGCCCAATAATTTGCCTACACTGGATTCCTCGGTGGATCTCACTTCCTCCACCTCCATCAGCATGAACTTATCCATCCAAGTGTCTGGTTGGCACGTTGGCCTGAGGGGTCAGGGTATTGGAGTAAGAGAAAGGTGTGAGCAGCTCTGGGCACTGGAAATACAGACAGTTCCAGGAAAGAATGGGGTAAGGGGATGGGAAAGAAGTATATGGGGCCAGAGTGAGAGGGATCGGCTATGCAGCCAAAAGGGACACGTCCACCAGGGGACAGGGCAGCATGCTCCAGCAGGAGCATGAAAGAGGAGCCGGACTTCCTTCCGCCATTGAGCCTCGCTTCCCAGAGCAGGAGGTTGCTCTTGTCCTGATGCCGCGTTGGGCAGAGGGTTCCAGGCAGTGACACTGAGGGAAGGAAACAAGGACAGGATAGGATGTGGCCTTAGAGGTCTGAGCCTAGGTTCTCAGGCTGGGGGGACCTCAGACCAAGGCAGTCATGGAGGTCAGGAAACAAGCCCCTTGGGGGTGTCCACTCCAGAGTCCTGGGGTCACAGCCAGATGCCAGAGTGCACCCATCCGTCCTCTCAGCCTCCCCCACCAGCTCTCACTGACCTTCTTCCCCTCCCTTCTCTGGCAGGAACTGATGCCCTTGGCCATGATGCGCCCCCAGCTGCTGTCTGCTCAGGCACAGCCGGCGTGACTGGGCTGTCACTGATCCAGCTGTTCACGTAAGTGTGAGGCACGGAAGAAGGTACCTGGATCCTGGGTGAAGAGAGGTGCTGGTGGAGAGGGAGCTCCAGAAAGTCCTGGTCACAGAGGGTGGGCCCGGGGCTCTGCAGTTGGCAACAGCCTTTGTTCTCTTTGGCTGTCCTCAGCCCCTGAGTTGGTCCCCACTGAATCCATTCTGTCCAGGCCCTGCGAGGGTACATATGGACCTTCTTCTCAAAGCCTTGGAAATTAATCAGATAAGAGATGCGGCAGAAACTCCATAGCACTGGCCCTTCAGTCCTGACTTCAGTCCTGACTCAGACATTTGCTATTATGACTTTAGGCAAATCATCATGATGCTGTTAAAGTGCTGCACTCAATATGGCAGCAAATTTGGAAAACTCAGCTGTGGCCACAGGACTGGAAAACGTCAGTTTTCATTCCAATCCCAAAGAAGGGCAATACCAAAGAATGTTCAAACTACACACAATTTCACTCATTTCACACAGTGTCATGCTCAAAATCCTTCAAGCTAGGCTCCAATGGTATGTGAACTAAGAACTAGATGTACAAGCTGGATTTAGAAAAGGCAGAGGAACTGGACATCAAATTGCCAACATTTGTTGGATCATAGAAAAAGCAAGGGAATTGCAGAAAAACATCTGCTTCATTGACTACACTAAAGCCTTTGTGTGGATCACAACCAACTGTGGAAAATTCTTAAAGAGATGGGAACACCAGACCACCTTACCTGCCTTCTGAGAAACCTGTATGCAGGTCAAGAAGCAACAGTTACAACCAGACAAGGAACAACAGACTGGTTCAAAATTGGTCAAGGAATACGTCAAGGCTGTATATTGTCACCCTGTTTATTTAACTTATACACATAGTACATCATGAGAAATGCCGGGTTAGATAAAGGACAAGCTAGAATCAAGGTTGTCGGGAGAAATATCAATAACCTCAGATATGCAGATGACACCACCCTTATGGCAGAAAGTGAAGAGGAACTAAAGAACCTCTTGATGAAGGTGAAAGAGGAGAATGAAAAAGCTGGCTTAAAATTCAACATTCAAAAGACAAAGATCATGGCATCTGGTCCCATCACTTCATAGCAAATAGGGGAAAAATAGAAACAGTGACAGACTTTATTTTCTTGGGTTCCAAATTGACCTTGGACAGTAACTGCAGCCATGAAATTAAAAGACACTTGCTCCTTATAGGAAAAGCTATGACCAACCTAGACAGCATATTAAACAGCAGAGACATCACTTTGCCAACAAAGGTCCATATAGTCAAAGCTATGGTTTTTCCAGTAGTCATGTTTAGATGTGAGAGTTAGACCATAAAGAAGGCTGAGCACCGAAGAACTGATGCTTTCACACTGTGGTGTTGGAGAAGACTTGAGAGTCCCTTGGAAAGCAAGATCAAACCAGCAAACCTAAAGGAAATTAACCCTGAGTATTCATTGAAAGAGCTGACGCTGAAGCTGAAGCTCCAATACTTCGTCCACCTGATTCAAAGAGCCTACTCATTGGAAAAGACCCTGATGCTGGGTAAGACTGAGGGCAGAAGAAGAGGTGATAGAGGATGAGATGGTTGGATGGCATCACTGACTCCATGGACATGACTCTGAGCGAACTCCAAGAGATAGTGAAGGACAGGGAAGCCTGGTGTGCTGCAGTCCATAGGGTTGCAAAGAGTCAGACACAACTCAGTGACTGAACAACAGATAGAACTGAATCCAGCAAGGAACCAGAACCTGTGCCATCAACATCAGGCGTGAGTGAAACTGTAGCTTGCCCTCCATCTCCTATTGTTGACAGTCCTTCAGCTCTACCATCTCCCATCTCCTCTCCCTCCTCCAGTCAGTAATCTTCTTGCCTGTTCCATAAATGCCAGCCCCTGAATGCCAGCTGTTTACTACTGTAGTTTTCAAGCTACTGTAGTTTAAGATTAAAAATGTTTTGTGTTTGTTTTTACATATTATTTATGTGAAAAGTATTATAAACCTATTGCAGTACACTACTATATCGCCAGTTGTGTTAGTTGAGTACCTAGGCTAACTTTGTGGGACTTAACGAGCAAATTGGACTTAATTATCGTGCTCTCAGAATAGAAGGCATTCATATGTAGGAGAAAAGACTAAGAAAGAAAGTGAAGTCACTCAGTCATGTCCGACTCTTTGAGACTCCATGGACTGTAGCCTACCAGGCTCCTCTGTCCATGGGATGTTCCAGGCAAGAATATTGGAGTGGGTTGCCATTTCAGACTTATGGTAAACTGTAGAATGAAAGCTGTTTAGGTTCAGGGAGTTATTGTGAGTATTTACATCTATTTGCAAAGAGAAAACAAGCCCACCTGAAACCATAAACGCAGAATTGAAATGCTATGCACCACCAGGACCGGAGCCTCCAGGCGGCTGGCCAGGACCACATGCACTCTGCATGTCCCTTCTAGGTTTACGACTGTGAGGCCAGACTTAAGTGGTCACAAAATGTCTGGGTCTCCCTTTTCTGTACAGATAACCATGTTTGAAGGGTATCTTAGAGTTTACAAGGGGCCATTGTATATGTGAATCGTTTTATTCACGGTCATACTAGTAAGCTGCGTTTTTTTGTAATCTCTCTTTTACAAATGAAAAAGAAGGCCAGCTTCCAAGATGGGGTGCCTGCTAAGTGGCACATTTGGGCTTTGAATGGCCCTTCAGCCCCATGGCTCCGCCTATACTGCTGTGCTCCCCTTTACAGGCCACTTCTGCTGTGCAGCCTTCACGGTGCTGAAAGAGGGAGGCCAGGCATGGAGGGCAGAGAAGGAAGGATGCTCTCCCTGTATGGTTTCATAATTCCCTGCTTCCTAAAGCAGCCTGGGCATATCCTGGGGGACCAGGCCAAGACTTTCAGGAGAGTGGACCACTGCTGGCTCCTGCAACCTCAGGTCGCTAGAGTCTCTGTCTTTTGAGCCATCTCAGGGGTGAACAGGCCAGTGAAGCAGGAGAAGGAGGAGTGATGTTGTTGTGATGGTGTATAAGTCCTCCCAAGGCTGAGGTTCACCTTCTCACCCCAACTCCCAACAAACGCTCCAATGAACCCTGAAGCATGGCTCACCTCACATTTCAGCAGTCAAGCCAGTTTCCAACAAGGATGCTCTGCCTGCAGATGAGACTCAAGTGGCTAGATATACACTGCCCTCTGGTGGTCGATCAGGGTCATTACTGCCAGGCCTGTAAAAGAAGCGCCGTACGGGGAAGGATATCTATGTATGCATTAGTCGCTCAGTTGTGTCGGATTCTGCGACCCTATGGACTGAAGCCCGCCAGGCTCCTCTGTCCATGGGCTTTTCCAGGCACGAATACTAGAGTGGGTTGCCATGCCCTCCTGCAGGGGATCTTCCCCAACCCAGGAATCGAACCCAGGTCTCCTGCATTGCAAGCACATTCTTTACCATCTGAGCCGCCAGGGAAGCCCATATGGGGAAGTGATTACTTTTATTAAATGCCTGCTGTGTGCCAGGCACTATGTATAAAGCTTCAGGATAGGATAGAGTATAACATGCAACTCCTGACCCCAGAGGACTCATAATTTAGTGCAGGAGTCACGATGTTCCCACATGAAAGTTGACAAGCATTGCACCAAGATAGGACCTGAAAAGTGGCACATGGAAAGGCGTTACAGCAGAAGTGCAGAAAGAGAGATTGCATCACTATGAGGCAGCTGGGGAAGGCTTCTCAGAGCCCTGAAGGATGGGCAGAATTGAAACAGATGGAGAAGGTGAGAGATTATGGTCTCCCCTACAGAAACCCTTCAGGAGCCCCCATTGTCTCCATAAGCATTAAATCCCATCTCCTTGCCTGCTTCATGCCTACCCCAGCCTTCCTGGATCCTTACAATTGCTGAGAACTGTATGTTACCTCTGTGTTCTTTCACACTCCTTGACTGTGCATTCTACCCTCTGCACTTTGTCTGTTGGACAAGCCCCCACACAGCTTTTAGAACTCTGCTCATGGAACATAACATGTTCTCTGGAAATTTTCCCCAAGTAGGTAGCTGCCCCCTCCCCTGTGTTCTCACAGCCCCTGGTCTGTGCATCTCTGGTTCTTAAGGTTTATTAAGTGTCTTTTCATCACTAGGCAATACGTGTCTTAAGAACTGGGACTATCTGATGTGCAGAGGATTCCTGTGAGAGGGGCAGGGAAGGACAATGGGCAGTGAGAAGGGGAAAATAAATCGGTGGTGAGCATGGAGGGAAGTCGGGGAGGGAAAAGCCACTGAAGCTCAGTCTAAATTAAGTCTGCATCCAGATAAATGTGTCCTGAAGGCAGCGCGGTGCCAGAAAGGCTCTGGAGTAAGAGGGGTGCAGGGCATGGTGAAGGGCTGACTGTAGGTGATGTGAAGACAAAACCAATGAAATCCTTTAGGAACCCATTGCACCAGTGCAGGTATGCGGGATACAGTCATAATTGCTGTGAAGAATAGAAGATTGGAAGAAGCCAAATAATTGGAGGATTTGAAAGTCTGGGCAAGGACTTCCCTGGTAGTCCAGTGGTCAAGAATCCAATGCAGGGGACACAGGTTCCATCCCCAGTCCAGGAAGATCCCGCACGCCACGGAGCAGCTAAGCTTGTGTGCCACAACTGCTGAGCTGAAGCTCGTGTGCCTGGAGCCCATGCTGTGCAGTAAGAGAAGCCATGGCAGCAAAAGCCTGTGCACCGCAACAAAGACAAGTCCTCACTCACCGCACCTGGAGGAAGCCCGTGTGCAGCAACGAAGAGTGGTAACATTTATTTTAAACATTAAAAAGAAATGCTTATTTATTTATCAACAAATAAACATTTTAAAAGAAGAAACTCTGGGCACCTAGGGGAATGCGCCACAACCTTGTCAAACTCCAATGTGCAGATAATCACCTGGGGCCTTGTTAAAACACACGTTCTGACTCCTTCGGCTGGTGGAGGGGCCTGAGATGCTACGTATCTAACCAGCTCCCAGGTGCTGCCTGGACTGATCCACAGACCACACTGCGAGCATCTTTGAGTGAGTTAGAAGCAGTGCTGGTGCCTGCCAGGCTCCAGGAGCACAATGGTGAAGAGCAGATGGTGTCTCTGGGTGAGGAAAGGCGCCCCTTCCCCAGGTGGACACAGCGGACCACACGACTTCCTGAGCAGCTGGTGTTCCAGCCCCCGCTTGCCCTTTGAGAGAGCAACAACCTGTAAAACCCTTTGTGGCAGCTCCAGTAGAACCGGTAACTCAGAGGTCGGCAGAGGTGGGGGCGCCCACTGGAAGACAGGGTAATGACTTGGCCTGTCACAATTGGGTTCAAGCTGCAACCTGGAGACTCAGATCTGGGACCAGTGGGCCTACTGATGACAGAGCACCCGGGAGAGCCGGGTGAGGTGAGGTGGAGCCCAGCGACTAATCTAACCCTTGGGGCCTTTATTCAGGATGACACTCTTCTAACATCATCTCCGTCTCTTTTGTTGTCTTGCAGGTCACCGTTCCCTTTATGAACGTAAGTGCTTGCGGTCATTCTGTCCTCAAGATGCCAAGTCTCCTCCCATCCTCCTGCTCCATTGGCAGAGTCAGCCTTGGTCCCTGTGTGCCTGGGGGGATCGAGAATCTTTGTCCAGTGACCTGAAAGGGGAGTCAGCCATCAGACAGCCTCACATCCAGAGCATGCCTCTGCCCCACCCAGCCCCCCTTAGCAGGACTTGTCTCCCCAGCCTCTCCCCAACCTTCCAGGAGCTGGAATGTGCCTGCCGGCTCCCTCTGAGCTCACCTTGCCCTTGTTTCCTGTATGAGTTGGAAAGACAGGACAGATGCCACCCGAATGAGTGTGGGTTGGAGCCAGGGCAGAACCAAGTGGAACTTCTGAGGCTCAGACCCTGTGCCTTCCACCTACGTCAAGGGCTTGGGGACCATGGGTGTTTGTGCCCCAGAGGGCAGTGATCAAGAGCCTGGCCACTGGGGGTGAACCAGGCTGGGTGGACTCTCAGCCAGATCAAGTACAGCCTCAGCTCATTGTGAGTAAAGCAGGGATAATTAACAACTATCTCGAAAGGTGATTTTGAAGATTAACTGAGATAACCAGGGGCGTGCTCAGCACAGTGCCTCACACAGGCTAAGCCCTCAGAAACAGAAGCTATTTATTCTCCGTGTCTTAGTCCCATGGGGTGGGGGGCGTGGGGAGAGGAGAATTAAAGCAGAAAGACAGCAAGAACCTTTGAAACTAGATGGAAACAGGGAGCAGAATTACACCGCCAGTCAGCTCTCCTCCGCCTCTCTTCCCTCCCACAGCTGTGAGTCCCAGGTTAGGCTGGCCTGGCCGCTGAGTCTGCAGGAAGCTCCTGGCGTCCCACCCCCGGGGCCCTCCCTGCTCTCAGGTCCCCCCTCCCCACCATGCCTCCAGCTGAGGAAGGTCAGCTGCCCTCACCTCTCCCCCACGTGTCTTTGCAGAGTTTGATGGGGCGTCGGGCGGATGACAGCGGGAACAGTTGTGATCACTGGCGGAATCCTAGCTACGGTCATCCTCCTCTGCATCATTGCCGTCCTGTGCTATTGTAGGCTCCAGGTCAGTGCCCGGGGCCCAGGGCCACAGGCCGCCAGCAAACCACTTCCCCAGCGTGGAGGCGACAAAGCCCCAAGCCTAGAAAGTGGGAGGCTTATGTTGAGGGGGCTGGACCTTGCAGGGTGGTCAGAAAGGAGCTTTTCTTCAGCCTGCGTACTCTGGGCACCCGAGAGAGTGAGCTAGGAAAGCACCGGCTCCTTGTGTGGTGTCTCCCAGAGGTCTGAGATTTCAGGATTAGTGGGAAGGACACCGCTGTGGGGAAACTGAAAGCAGCTCCCAGCACCCCAGCCTGGGCTCAGTGGAATCTGTATGTCCCTCCCTCTCTGCCTCCCCGCCTCTCTCAACCACGTGCATGCTAAGTTGCTCAGTCGTGTCCGAATCTTTGCTTCCCCATGGACTGTAGCCCGCCAGGCTCCTCTGTCCATGGGATTCTCCAGGCAAGAATACTGGAGTGGG
>NW_011494861.1:21247105-21247496 GCF_000754665.1 Bison bison bison
AATCTTTCCCACCTAGCGATCGAACCCGCGTCTCTTAAGTCTCCTGCATTGGCAGGTGGGTTCTTTACCCCTAGCGCCAGCTGGGAAGCCTCTCAACAGCCACCTGGAGTTAATACACAGGAAGTAGGTGGAGGAAGCGAGAAGAACTGATCTTGCGGGGCCGGGAGGACTTCGCGGTGGACCGTGGGCTCCTGATGTTGACTTATATATCCAGGGTTGACCAAGGGCTTGGGCAGGGTCCTCGGCGGAGCAGGGGCGCGGGTATCTGCGCATACTCAGAGGGGAGCACCCCGCCCTCAGGCAGCCCTCCCCTCTCTCCCCTCAGTATTACTGCTGCAAGAAGAGCAGAGCGGAGGATGCAGACGAGGAAGGGGAGGAGGAGCACGACCTG
>NW_011494861.1:21247715-21262500 GCF_000754665.1 Bison bison bison
CGGCCACTGCACCGCCTGCTCCCCATACAGCTCCCCCTTTTACATACGGACGGCTGACATGGTGCCCAACGGGGGCGGAGGCGAGAGGCTCTCCTTTGCTCCCACCTACTACAAGGAGGGGGGACCTCCATCTCTCCAAGTGGCAGCGCCCCAGAGTTACCCGGTGACGTGGCCAGGCTCTGGGCGTGAGGCCTTCACCAATCCAAGGGCTATTAGTACAGACGTGTAACCCCATTCACCCCTGACCCGCCCCCAACACACACCAACACTGCTGCTCCCCACCCAGGATCATCAATGGGGACAGTGGACGACCCCTCCCACAGCCTGCAAGGACCTTCTCAGTTTTTCTGGCTCTCCTTGCCCCACAGTGGAAGGCTCACCTGGATTCAGGCTGTTGAGGGCATTGAGAACCAGGGCAGGGGCTGGCCCCATGGCCCAGAGGAAGGGGGCCTGACAGGTCATGTTGGCAGCCTGGCCGGTTTCTCTGCTGGGACTTTTCTCCGGCCAGGCCAGCGTGGCCACAGCCCTCACACTTACCTCTGTCCCCTGGCTTTGCCAGACTCTGAGGAGACGAGCAGGAGCCCAGGGGAAGCTAAGCAAAGGCTCCGGAGGTCTCCAGAATCCTTGGGGGATGAGAGGAGAAAGTGGGGGGTGAGGGCAAGGGGAGAGGCCAGACCTGAGGCCTTGGCAGAACTCGAGAAGGGTGGGGAAGGATTGAAGGGCTTTTTCGGGATTTGCTTGCCACAATGAATCCAGGAGCTAGTTCACCATCTCATTTTGTACTTCAGCTTCATAGAGACTGCAGTTCCTGTAGCTGTTCCAACACAGATGCTACTTCCTGAACATGCTTGTATTTGCCCCCATCCTCACGGAACATAGCGACCAGACTTTAAAGGCCATGGCATAAGGTTATTTGCAGGGAATGCACCCAACATGGATGTCTAGCCTTGTCTCCCCACAAATCCTCTTTCTCTGCCTTGGGAACCAGCTATCCCGGCTGTTGAAACTTTTCCAAGTTTTGTTACTAGAGTTTGAGTAGCTTAGTGAAGGAGAGCCTGCCGATGGTGTCTGGGGCCCTGGTCCACCACGCTGAGTGTGGTGCCTCGATGCGGCCCTGCAAGGACCTGTGCATTCCCAGGTGTATACACACACACATCTGTCACCACCAAGTGTGTACAAACATCACCACCTGGTGTGTGTGCACACACACACACATGCCTGTTACCACCAGGTGTGTGCACACATACCACCATCACCAGCGCTCACCAGGGCTCTGCCACCTTCAGGAACCGCAGAGCAGAAGAGTGATGTGGCAGCTAGAAAGTCAGCCTCCAGACAGCAGGAGTGACAGGTGATCAGGGTGGCAGCCACAGCAGCCACTGATGGGTACAGGAAGCGCCTGCGGAGTCTCCCGTGAAACGATCCTGCCACGTGGAAGCCCCTCCGGAGACCCGGTATCCTACCTGGGCATCCAGCCGTGAGGCCATAGACCAGCACCCCGTCTTCCCATCAGGGATGGCAGCGCTGGCTCCGAGGATGGGAGCAGATTTGACTCAGCAATCAGATTCCACGCTGGCCACCCTCCCTCTGCTGACCCAACCCTCAGTCTCTGAACGAGGGCCTGTTTATTGCTGGGTCGCTCCAGCCCCAAGTCCAGATCCCAGATATAACTCAGCTGTGGCCTTATGCTGTTTGTGTGGCTGCATCTGATGAGTGTCCCAGTTGATGTAAGGGATGGCTGCCCACCCCCTCCTAAGGGCATTAGTAACCCCCAGCCTCTCTTGAGTCATTGCAGTGTGTGGGACAAGAAGGGAGCAGACCCCTTGGCCAATTTTTGCTGAATTTTGATTTTTGCATCTGAGAAAGGGAGGGTGCAGCTGGGGGAGGCATGAAGGGGAAGAGAATTCGCCACACCTTTGCATCCCTCTGGGCACTTCTCACCTTGCATCTCAATCTGGAATCAAGGCTAACTGGGTTGAGAACCAGAGGACCTAGGGTCTGGTCACATTTGGGTTACTCTGGGTCCTCTGAGGACCGGTCCCTTATCTCCTCTGAGACCCCATTTCCTCCAGGGAAATGGGACTCGCCCAGATGGACTCTGAAGGCCCTTTAGTGCTCCAGGAAACCAGGATTCCCCGAAAAGTCCTGCCAGCCAGACCACTCTCTCTCGCCCTAGTCCTGGCAGGGGGCTGGATACACTTTCCAACTGCCTGATCCCGTGTGCACGGATGCATGTTGATGAATCCAAGACCACAGTACATTGCAGGGTTAGCTGGCAAAACAATTTTAACATCAGAAAAAAGCCAACACGTTTGACCCTCCTACTGGGTGACTTCAAGTTCTCTGCTACTAGGAAGCAGCTTTCAGTGGGGGTAATCAGCTCTGTCTCCCAGAGCCCAGAGGTACCAGCTTAGGGACAGTGGCTTTCACATCCCCACACCCATCCCACTGACAGCCCTTCCTGGGCTAAGCACACCCGTTGATGTGAGCTGCTGGGCCTGGCCACCCTAGCTCCTCCTGATGGCCAGCCCCAGTGTCTTGCTGCCCCGGGATTCCACAGTTGCACAACCACATCAGGGGCTGTCCCTCCTCACCCCCAAAATTCCAGTACCTCCCACCTTCAGAGAAGTCAAGACCCAGTCAACTCTTAATGTGCTTCTTGGCCCTCATTCTTTGAGATCCTGGAGTGAAAAGCATCTTTGTGCAGTCCCTCTCTCCTCCCAGAGGTTCCCCAGCCTCAGTCAACCCACAAGTCAACATCTGAGTTTGGGGCATTGGAGAGATGGTGGCCGCGGCTCCCCCTGCCCCGACTGCGCAACGCTGCTCCGGGCACAGCCTCGAGGTTGCCCGCCAGCCTCCCAGCAGCTGCAAGGACCTTGCCTGTGGAAGAGGAAGCTCACCCCACTCCACTGCACTGTACTTTTTGGCCGCCGAGTCTGTGCTCTGGGACACTGTTTGGACACTTTTCAAACTGCACCCTAAAGAGGAAGCGGAGAGACAGAGACCCCCTGCTCTCGCCAAGTTTTCTCTCCACTTCACTGCTCCCGCTACAGAATTCTTGCCCTGCATCTTTGATAACTTGGAGTCACAACCAAGCAAATGTCCAAAATAAAGGAGAAATTTGAAATAGAAACCCCCGCAGGGTCCTCAGTGCTTTACCTGGGGGAAGGGGCAGCGGGGCACGGACTGAAGACTGAACACCCCCTTCTCGGCGCCCAGAGTGTCCTTTCTCCGCACTGAAATCTGCCAGCTTCCTCTCCCTTCTGGCTTCCCTCTGCTGTGCCCCCTGCCACCGCCCATCCCTTTTCTTGCCCTAATCAGAGCTCACTTCCAGGAGGGATGTGTCATGTGTTGGGAAAGGGGATTGAAACATAGCTGCTGCTGCCCCCTGAGGTGGAAGGAGCCTTCGGCCGATGGTGGGGAGTCTCCCTGGGGAGCAGCCTGCCCCCCAAGCCTCACTGTCCAGGCCCCGGTGTCCCCCCCTGTAGTTTGCCTTAAGTTCCCAACTCTGAGGCCTGAGGGGACCCTGACAGCCTGAGGAGGGAAGGCCAGAGAGTCTGGGGACCCGCTCCTGAGCTCAGCAGGGATGGTGATATCATGAGAGGCGTGCAGTGAGAACCAGAGAGCCAGGGCAGAGGTTCTTTCTGGGCGAAAGGGAGTGTTCTGGAAGGACGAGGGTGAAGCTGGAGCTGTGCAAATGTCTGTGAACATGTGTAAGAGAGAAAAAGAGAGACACCCACACCTCGTCCCAGGACCACACAGCCCGCAGGGCAGCGGGCAGCCTGGCCTGAGTCACGCAGCACCCAGGCCCCTGGAGTCAGGGTGCTCTGCCCCGGCAGGCCTTTGACCCTCAGCCAGGGGGCAGTTGGCTACAGCTCTGTCACCAGCTGTCCCCTGGGAACAAAAATCCTGAGGTAAATCTCTCTCATCACTGCATCCGCCTCAGGCTTGAGCACCTCCCTCCTCCACTCCCCACAGAGCAGCCACACACACCCTCACCCACCCCCCGCCTCTCCCCAGCATCTCAGGCCGCGGGGTGTACTTTTCTGCTTCTCAGTTTCCTCATCCATAAAATTGAGCTTGTGATGCCTACCTTATTCCATTGCTTTGAAAAGTGAGTGAGCCCAGCATGCACGGTAGCCATTGTCATTAGAAGGACTTGGCGGGGACTCAAATTGGAGCTGTGGAGGCAGCTGGGATCGCTCAGGCATCTGGGTGAAAGGCTCCTCTGGGCTCATTTTCATCTCTGCTCCTCGCTAAGACTTCTGAAGCCTCTCCTCCATCGCCACCTCTCCCTGTCTCTTCCAGACACTGCTGGACCATCTCTCTGCCCATCACTGCCTCTCCCTTCATTTGGAACTTCCCTCCCCATAACTGCCTGTGACTCTTGGAGGGACCCAGGGTCCCATCAACCTGTGCTGTGCTGCGCTTAGTCACTCAGTCATGTCCAACTCTGCAACCCCATGGCATGTAGCCCGCCAGGCTCCTCTGTCCATGGGGATTCTCTGGGCAAGAATACTGGAGTGGGTTGCCATGCCCTCCTCCAGGGAATCTTCCCAATCCAGGGATCAAACCCAGTCCTCCCACATTGTAGGCAGATTCTTTACTGCCTGAGCCACCAGGGAAGCCCAAGAATACTGGTGTAGGTAGCCTATCCCTTCTCCAGGGGAACTTCCCGACCCAGGAATTGAACTGGGATCTTCTGCATTGTAGGCGGATTCTTTACCAGCTGAGCTACCTGGGAAGCCCCCATCAACCTAGGACTGCCTTTTGGCCTCACATTTGCCCCAGTAAACTATACAAATAAGGGAGAGGATATTCATACATACAAGAGTTCAGCTCTCAGCTGGGTTCTGTGCTTATTTCATTGGCTTCCAAGTTCAAGTTCAAGGCTTGGGTTCAAAAGTCAGGTCAGAAGGGGTCCAGGGGACCCCTCCAGCCCTTCCTCTTGAGCCTGGACTCCCCAAATTGTCCATCCCTGGCCCTGCTGAGTCTCACCCAGAACCTGCTAGACATCCTGGCTTCTCTGTCAAGGCGTGGATGAAGGCCTCCAGATGTTGGTGGGGAGGTGAGAGTGGGAGAAAGAGTAGAGGGAGGGAGTCGCAACATCTGGCTGGGAGGGACAGGAATGCGCTTCTGTAGGACACCATCTGCATTGTCACAGAGTTGGGAAACCAGAGGAGAATGGGACCCGCCCCACCCTATTGCCTCTCGAAGTGGGCTCTATAGGAACCACCTCCACTCGGCTCTGAGTCCCCCTCCTTGTGTTCTGCCTAAACCCACAGAGAATAAAGGGAAATGACAGCTGAGCTCTGCAACATAACCCACAGGCCACGAAGGACTCTATTTCCCTGGCTAACCACCATATCATCATTTCTAATCCCTCCTATCTGGGGGGTGGGTCAGGGAGAATTCCTAAGAAATAAAATCAAAGTCCTCTTTCTCTATTTAGCTTCCAAAAGGCTAAGCCAGCTCTGCAACCCTGCTGCGCTCCTGTTCATCTGTTTTTGTCATAACACTTAAAGCGTGACTTTAGGGAAGTTATTCATGTAATTCTAAGTTATTTGGGGAAATGTATCCGTGGACTTGTTTCCACTTCAAAATGAGCTAAGGCCGCTTGACTGGCACTAGGAGACTGAGAGCTGAGAAATAAGACTCTGGGACCTAACTCTACTAGTTCTGTAAAAGAGCATCAAACCATTCCCATGCCCCACTTCCACATGCATCCTTAGAGGGGGGTGGCCAGCCAGATCCAGACAGCCACCAAGCACCACCCACCCACCTCCTGCCCTGCCTGCCTTCATCCCTCCTCTGTGTCTTGCTGTGGATGCAAGTGCGAAAAGGCTTCATCAGGCCAGATCATATTGCTTTCCTCCCTTTCCCTTTGCTTCAGTTCAGTTCAGCCATTCAGTTGTGTCCAACTCTTTGCGACCCCATGGACTGCAGCATGCCAGGCTTCCATGTCCATCACCAACTCCTGGAGCTTGCTCAAACTCATGTCCATTGAGTCAGTATTGCCATCCAACCATCTCATCCTTTGTCATCCCCTTCTCCTGCCTTCAGTCTTTCCCAGCATCAAGGTTTTTTCCAATGAGTCAGTTCTTTGCATCAGGTAACCAAAGTAAAGCAAAAATACATCCTTTACATCAGGGGCTTACAATCCTGTACCTTTTATCTTTTTTTGGATGTGGCATGCAGGATCTTAATTCCTTGCTCAGGAATTAAACCAGTTCTCCCTGCAATGGAAGCACAGAGTCCTAACCACTGGATCAATAGAGAAGTCCCTACAGGGTACTTTTAGATGGGAGGAAAGAGAACCTATGAGTGTAAAAAAGTGAGTGTTAGGTGCTCAGTCGTGTCCAACTCTTTGCGACCAGGTGGACTGTAATCCACCAGGCTCCTCTGTCCATGGAGTTCTCCAGGCAAGAATACTGGAGTGGGTAGCCATTCCCTTCTCCAGGTAATCTTCCCAACCCAGGGATCGAACCTGGGTTTCCTGTGTTGCAGGCAGATTCTTTATCAGCTGAGCCACCAGGGAAGTAATGTTGACACTTTAATCACGAGTTCTGTTCTGGACCTAACTAAACAACGCAAGGTTCAACAGAAGCCTGACCCTCCTCACAAAGTTCTCTGAACTCTTCCCAAACATAGGACCCAACCAGGGAACAGATCTTCTCCAGACAACCAATCGGTGCTGTTGCCCACAATATCAGTGTAGTGAGGAGGCCATGGCTTACTCTGCAGGGAGGGAGTGTCTTGAACTTTCCTTCTGGCAGGAATCCACCTCCTGAGGTGGAGGGTGGAAGGAGGGTAGAGAATGGCACCTCCACCTTCTAATGTCTAAAAGGCAAGATCGTCAAAAACAACCACACACAGGCTGTGAAAAATTTCAACACTCACCAAATCTGTGAAAGCATTGTCTAACAAAAAAGTTCAAATGCATCCAGGAATAACACACTTCTCATGAATATTCTTAAGGATAATATTTTCTGCCTTGTAATCCATTTGTTGGGCAGCCATGAACTCTTCCTGAAACTTAGGAGATGAACATCCATGCAGAGTCCCAGCCCTAAACATGGCGGAAGTCCCCCTTTCTCCATCAAACTGCCCCCCACAATCCTAAGTGAGCCTGCTTCCCAGGATGGTCCTTTTCCAAGGGTAATTGGTCTCAGGGGGACAATCTGCCCAGGCCTCCAGGAGAGCACTTGACTCCCCAATTTCCTCTCCATCCTGTCATGAAGCAACCCCTGACTCCTTCTTACACACACACCATCACTACCACCAGCAAGGAACCCCAGCCATAGCTTGGAGCTGGCAGGTAGGCAAGGCAGCCGTTGCCCTGAGCTCACTGGCTCCCAGGCCTGCTCCATCCAGTGGGCAGGACAGGTTCAGTCTTCACAGAGGTGAACGTCCAGAAACTGGGGGACTGGACATCTGAGCTCCAGTGCTGGCCTGCCTGCAGGTACAGGTCAGGCCCCACACCCACGCCAACCCATCACAGTATCTATATATCCTCCTGGGCTGGGTTTTGCCTTAGGCCAGAAATTTTCTTTCTACCCATTGGGAATTACATCCTTACTCCTAACAAAAGATCTTTCCCCTGAGAAGATCCATGTTCTGGGTCTAATCAAATCTCCTAAATTCATAACTGAGGCCTAACCCTCCTCACAACATCTGAGTTCTTTCTGCAAACATGTAGGGCCCAACCAAGGAACCTAGAATGATCAGAAGACCTAAACCCCAGACCCCGACATAGAGATCAAGGGTCTCACCAGCCCCCTCACCCTCCCCTTCCTCTGCCTCCCTCCCACTGCCTGTGGTCCCTTGTCTTCGCATCTAGGAAGGAGTCGTGAGCTGGTGTCAGTGAATGAGGAGGAACTCAAAAGAGAAAAATTAAGAATCGAGTATTTTCGGAGAGGGAAAAAAGTGGTAATATAAAATGTCTGACACTGGAGGAATACACACACACGCACACACGCACACACGCACACACATACACAGGAAAATGGCTTCCTGTTGGAAGGGAGAGGGAATTGGCGAGATGAAGGCAGAAACAAAACTTTTCAGTGTACGCACGTGGTAGGTTGCTTCAGTTGTGACCCACGCTGTGTGAGCCTATGGACTGTAGCCCTCCAGGCTCCTCTGTCCATGTGATTCTCCAGGCAAGAATACTGGAGTGTGTTGTCATGCCCTCCTGCAGGGGATCTTCCCGATTCAGGGACCAAACCCATGTCTCTTATGTCTCCTGCATTGGCAGGCAGATTCTTTACCACTAGTGCTACCTGGGAAGCCTCTTTGAATATATACCTGGTTATGTTACTTTCCTCTGGTAACTTTATATTTTGAAAAGTGTTTTCTCTCAGTTAAATTATACCAGACTGTCTGAGAATAGCAAGTACCCTCTGGGCAGTCATATGCAGGTACATACCTGGCTATGAGCAGAGCCCTTGGGGCAAGCCTGCTGAGGCCTGTGCTCAGATCTGAAGAGATGCCAAGTGGTCAGGAGTCTCTTCAGATGTTGCCGCGTTTGGACTCTCCCAGCTCTGGGGCTGGGTCATGGCTCATGCGTGCCGGCTCTCCACAGGCAAAGGGGCTTCTGTGCTACAAGTTTGGAGCAATTTTCTCTCCACAAGACCAGCAGGCAGAAGACTAAAGGGAAAAACAGTGTCAACTCACATAGGTTCATATCAGATAAATATTTTTTGAATTGCTTTCTGTTGTGGTAAATTTTCTATAACATAAAATTTACAGTTTTAAACATTTCGAGGTATACAATTCAGTGGTGTTAGTTCAATAGTGGATTTATGTATTTACCTATTTATTTGAGATATAATTGACATATAACACTGTATTAGTTTTAGGTGTACAACATAATTTAATGATCACTGCTATAAGTTTAATGTCCATTACCACATATGGCGACACATTTGTTGTTTCTTGTGATGAGATTTTAAGATCTATTCTCTTAGCAACTTTCCCAAATGCAATACAGTAATTTTTAAAATACTTATTTGGCTGCACTGGGTTTTCGTTGTGGTATGTGGGATCTAGCTGCCTGACCAGAGATTGAACCCGGGCCTCCTGCATTGGGAACGCAGAGTCTTAGCCACTGGACCACCAGGGTAGTCCTCAGTAATTTTTTAAAATACATAATTATTAACTGTAGTGACCATGCTGCACATTACATCTCCAGGTCTTTTTATCTCATAACTGCAAATTTTACTTTTTTTAAGTTGATGACAAGTTCAAATGCATGCTAAAGCTCTACCTTTTTATCCACCCCCTCTCACCCCAACATGCTATATTTTTTGTGATATTTTATTTTATTTTAATTGGAAGCTAATTACTTTATAATACTGTAGTGGGTTTTGCCATACATTGACATGAATCAGCCATGGGTGTACATGTGTCCCCCATCCTGAACCCTCCCTCCCCATCCCATCCCTCAGGGTTGTCCCAGTGCACTGGCTTTGAGTGCCACATGCTATATTTTTGATGTCACAGTAGGTTCTTTTAACACTGTGCTTCTCTAGTTCATTTGCTAGGTTTCTCCCCTAGAGAGGGCAGTGGGGCCAAGGGCACAGGATCTGGGTTCTGGTCTCAGTTTTGCACTAGTAAACACATAACCTTAAGTGGTCACTTAGTCCCTCAGTTCCCTAATCTGTAAAATGAGGGATTTAGACTATTTAGACTATACAATTATTTCATTCATTTCATTTTAGTAATTCAAGTCCACTTTTTAAGGAGATTCTAGGCAAAGAAACTCAAAGCCAAAGTGCAAGGAACCTACTGGTTATCTAAATCCATTCAAGTGAATTCACATTTCAGCAAAGACAAAACTTCCTGGTTGTCAGAAATCTGACACATTTGTAACCTTCAGAAATCGGTATGTGGCAGAAAGTTCTAAATGAGGGCAAGGGGCCAGAAACCATCATTCTCTTGGTGAGCCAAGTGCTTCCCTCTGCAGCCATGTCCGTAGCTTTGAGCGGTGTGACCCAACTCCAACTGCAACCAAAGTGCTCCCAGGCTGAGCTAGGTGGGAAAAAAGCACAAATGGAGGAAAACAGTCATGAGAGAGCAGGGCTAACATAGGCAAACTCTTCATTCAACTACCATTTGCTGGGGATGGAGCACTAGGTGCTAAGCATTGTGCTAAGAGTTAGATAGAAATGAAAAGTACCACCCTTGTCCTCAAGCGGGTTATATTCTAGGATAGAAAATTAACACATATTTCACAGGTAAAATACTAAACTTTCCAGGTATTTACTTGCCCTTAACTAAAACACAGAGTGGAGGGACTTCTCTGGCAGTCCAGTGGTTAAGTAAGATTCCATGCTTCCGATACAGGAGGCATGGGTTCAATCCCTGATCAGGGAACTAAGATCCCACATGCTACGTGGCATGGCCAAAAAATTAAAAAAAGACAAAAAGCAGAGTGGATACTCAAAGAGTATAAGATGGAGTCCATTGTCTTCATATTGGCATGGTCAAAGCCAGGGGGCAGGGGGGTCCATCCGCCTGTCAAACGTGGCTTCGTTACTTTAGGAAGTAGATACCAGCCTCAGCGTTTCTTTCCTGCCAGACTTTGTCCTCATTTTAGAAAGAGTGAAATTGCTAAGGACAGTGTCTTAGCTCAGGCTGACAAATTACCGTAGATAGCTAGCTTAAACAGTAAACATTTATTCCTCACAGTTTTGGAGACTGGGATGCTCAAGATCAAGGTACTATCAAATTTGATGTCTGGGGAGGGCCCGCTTCCTGGTTCATGGATGTCCATCTTACACTGTGTCCTCATGTTGTGGAAGGAACTAGAGAGCTCTCTGGGGCTCTTCAATCCTCTCTTCAATCCTATCAGGAGGGCTCCATTCTCATGACCTAATCACACCCTAAAGACTGTGCCTCCTAATATTATCACACTATGCGTAGGATTGCAATATGTAAAATTGGGGGAGACAAAAGCATTCAATCCATAGCAGATGGGTCCTAGGTCCCTGGGGCATAAACCATTAATCAAGGCAATTTTTAGGTGGTAAACACAAACTGAAATTCAACCAGAGTGGGCACAGATATGTAGAGGATGTGCTAGAGCCTTGAGAAGATGGAGATACATAATGTGGTAAATTAAAGAGAGAAGAAAAAAGATAGACTGGAAGAGTTAATACCATTGTGAGGATCAGAGTCCTAGGGATAGAGGGCAGTCAGAGGTCACATAATCACCCTCACCTCAATGTACTGTCAATGCAAATAATCAATAACCAATCTAAAAATAGAGGGGCATTTTATTCAAGCCAAACTGAGAATTATAGCCCAGAAGACAGCTTCTTAGTAGCTCTGGGAATTTACCCCAGAGAAGCATGGTTTTCAGCAGTTTTGTATCTTATCAGAACAAAGAACATCAAACATGACCGGGGTACATTCCTTCAAGTTTTAAAAAAAAAAAAAAAAAAAAGACAGATTAGCACATCCAGTGAGTCAGTACGACCTTGGTGCCGGGAAGGGATCCTTATCATCAAAGGAATACTTGCATTGATGTCCCAGGAAATGGGGCATTTATCTCTGTCTTCAAAACAGACATTCTTTACTTCTGGACAGCACACCCTTTTCTTTAATGGTTAGAGCAGCTGTACAATATACGTGTGATGGACACAGACAGAATGTCCTAACTGGCATAAAGTTCAAGCCGAATCATGTACAAGCTAGGAAGACTTCCTCAAATCTCAATATGTGAAAATTTCTTCCATCAACCATTAGAAACCATCTGGCAGGGAGTACTTCCCTGGTGGTCCAGTGATTAAAAATCTGTGATTCCACTGCAGGGGACACAGATGTGATCCCTGTTTAGAGAACTAGGATCCCTCATGCTGTGTGGTGCAACAAAACAAAATACACATGCACACTCTTTGGGTTTCGCTGGTAGTCCAGTGGTTAGGACTCCACGCTTCCACTGCATGGGGTGCAGGTGGAAATGGCAACCCGCTCCAGTATTCTTGCCTGGAAAATCCCATGAACGGAGGAGCCTGGCGGGCTACAGTCCACAGGGTTGCAAAGAATTGGACACAACTGTGCAACTAACACACACATACACACTGGGAACTAAGGGGCTTCCCTGGTGGTGCAGTGGTAAAGAATCCACCTACCAAGCAGAAAACGCAGGTTCAGTCCCTGGGTTGGGGAGATCCCCTGGAATGGCAAGCCACTCCAGTACTCCTGTCTGGGAAATCCCATAGGCAGAGAAGCCTGGCAGGCTACAGTCCATGGGGTCACAAAGTTGGACACGACTTAGCAACTAAACTAAACCTTTAGGAGAATAACATTACATTCTTTTTAAGGTAAACACCACTTATTAAAATGTAAATAATAGTGAGGAAATGTTAGTCAAAAGGTACAAACTTTCAGCTATAAAATGTAAGTTCTGGAAATCCAATACAGTATGTGACTGTAGCTTACGCTGCATTGTATACTTGAAATTTTCTAAAAGAGTAAATCTTGAGTGTTCGTAACACAATAAAGGTGAATATGTAAGGTCATGAATATGTTAATTAACTTGATTTGTGGTGATCATTTGAACTGTGGTGTTGGAGAAGATTCTTGAGAGTCCCTTGGACTGCAAGGAGATCCAACCAGTCCATTCTGAAGGAGATCAGCCCTGGGATTTCTTTGGAAGGAATGATGCTAAAGCTGAAACTCCAGTACTTTGGCCACCTCATGCGAAGAGTTAACTCATTGGAAAAGACTCTGATGCTGGGAGGGATTGGGGGCAAGAGGAGAAGGGGACGACAGAGGATGAGATGGCTGGATGGCATCACTGACTCGATGGACGTGTGTCTGAGTGAACTCCGGGAGTTGGTGATGGACAGGGAGGCCTGGCGTGCTGCGATTCATGGGGTTGCAAAGAGTCGGACATGACTGAGCGACTGATCTGATCTGCGGTGATCATTTCACAATATACATATATCAAATTATCATGTTGTACACTTGAAATATATATAATTTTATTTGCCAATTGTACCTCATAAACCTGGGGAAAATGTAAGTAATTCAAAGCAGATGAGAGATTAGATATCGTAATTCTACTATTCTATCTTTCTATGATTATTTGGGGTGCTATTAGTTAACAACCTAGTCTTTAAAAACTACATTTAATTTTTAGGTGTGTAATAGGGAAGAACCTTTGTATTCTCTTATAAACTAATCACTAAGGGGATGTTGCCTATAAGCTTAAATACACATAATGGCCCAACTCTGGGAACCTTGCCTCCCAGATAATGAGCATTAAGCTAAAACACCTTTGTTTAGCTCAGAGGAATCATCCTGACCAGGTCTACGTGTGAATGACTGCAGGGAGGAAGAAATTAACACGTCCCCTCCAGAGGCTGATGGGAACCAGGAAGTGCTTGACTTTACAGCCTCCCTTTTTAGTATAAAAGAAGCCTGATTCTAACTCAGGTAAGATAGTTTTTTGCCATATGAGTTCGTTATCTTAGTCTCTGGCTTCGGGAAAAAAGTCACTATTCCTTGCCCCAACAGCTCATCTCTCAGCCTATTGGCCTGTCGTGCAGCTAGCAGTATGAAGTTGGACTTGATAACAGGTATTTATTTCCATTTAGGTCAAGAGTTTTTTTTTTTTTTTTCTTTTAGACTTACTAAGAATTTTTCACATCTTGCACAGATGTGTTAAAAATAAGATGTCAACTTTGCTACATTGAAGTATTATGGGAAGGAAATAATTCCAAAATTATGTATAAAACACCTATGAATCAGATATAATAAAGGACAAGGTATATGATGCACAGAAGTACAATATACTACACTTGATCTTAGCCAAAAGGCCGAGAAGCAGTAGAAGTACAATATAAATGCTAACTAATATTAAATAATACTCATTTAATAATACAAGGGGACATTTGGTCATATGAAAAGAATCGTTAGTGGTTTTGACATCATGGTGGACTGATGGTGAATTCATCTGTGCTTCTGCTTTTCTTGCTTTCTGAGAAATTTCTGAGGATTCCTGATCTCACTCAGGAAGCATTGTGGTAAAAATCTGATTGAAGAAATATACATTTTATCTATGCTGGGGTTGTTTTTTTTTTTGGTAATTGGAATGGCTAACCTCTTGGTAAATCTGCCCCATACTTTCATCACTAAATAAAACCCACCAAACTGATGGCTATTCTAAAACGTACTTTCCTTCTTTGTTTAAATTTGCTAATTCAGGCATGAAGTTTAAAGACAACTCTATAGAAAGACTATTACCTTGAGTTCACATGGAGTAATTATTGAGGGCTCATTCAGAAAACGAAGATCATGGCATCTGGTCCCACCACTTCATGGGAAATAGATGGGGAAACAGTGGAAACAGTGTCAGACTTTATTCTTGGGGGCTCCAAAATCACTACAGATGGTGACTGCAGCCACGAAATTAAAAGATGCTTACTCCTTGGAAGGAAAGTTATGGCCAACCTAGATAGCATATTCAAAGGCAGAGACATTACTTTGCCAACAAAGGTCCATCTAGTCAAGGCTATGGTTTTTCCTGTGGTCATGTATGGATGTGAGAGTTGGACTATGAAGAAGGCTGAGCGCTGAAGAATTGATGCTTTTGAACTGTGGTGTTGGAGAAGACTCTTGAGACTCCCTTGGACTGCAAGGAGATCCAACCAGTCCATTCTGAAGGAGATCAGCCCTGGGATTTCTTTGGAAGGAATGATGCTAAAGCTGAAACTCCAGTACTTTGGCCACCTCATGCGAAGAGTTGACTCATTGGAAAAGACTGATGCTGGGA
>NW_011494861.1:21262600-21265911 GCF_000754665.1 Bison bison bison
GAGGAGAAGGGGACGACAGAGGCTGAGATGGCTGGATGGCATCACTGACTCGATGGACATGAGTCTGAGTGAACTCCGGGAGTTGGTGATGGACAGGGAGGCCTGGCGTGCTGCGATTCATGGGGTCGCAAACAGTCAGACACGAATGAGCGACTGATCTGATCTGATTTTTAATTAAAGAAAGAGGGAAAATAGTTTCTCTTCCTGTACCTACCAAGAATATAAATTTTTTAAAAAATGGCACCAGCTCCTCTATTGTGGCTCCTGTATATATATTTTTAATTTATTTGGCTGTGCTGGGTCTTCAGTTGCGGCAGGTGGGATCTTTCTTGCAGTGTTCCGGGTGCTCTCTAGTTGCGGCATGGGGGCTCCAGAGCTCAAGAGCTCTGTAGCTGTGGTGTGCTGGCTTAGTTGTCCCGTAGCATGTGGGATTCTGGTTCCCTAACCAGGGATTGAACCCATGTTCCCTGTATTGGAAGGCAGATTCTTAATCACTGGACCACCAGGGAAGTCCCAGCTCCTGTTCATTCTGATTGCTGCTGTATAAAATTTTCAAATTAAATGTAATTGTTGAAGTTTTTGTTTTGTTACTTTTTCTCTAGTTTCCAGAGAATGTATTGACATTCTTCTAAAAACCATTTGCTCTAGATTTTACCTGGGGAGTATTCTACATGTGGCTTACCATCTCTGTGAAACTCATAAATAAATGAATGAAAAATTGATAAAATGTGATGCCATATCGCTGACAACAGACCAGGATGGTGATTTAGTAACCAGAAGTGTGTAGCTTTTGTTCACACTGTTCAGTAATGTGTCTGATGAATAATTATAGCCCCACATCAAGTAATGGAACTACTGGCTATAATCAGAAAGATAGTGGGGACTTTTTAAATTAACTTTCTCCAGTCAAACTACATGGAATATAAGAAATTATGAAACTGACTGGCAGTGCACTTATAAGAGGCAGTCAAACAAGGTGTTTTCTTAAAAAGCTGCTTGAAGCAAAGAATTACTCTGTTTTGTGGACAACAATACCAATTTTGCGGGGCTTGGCTATCAGCTGTCTTGTTTATACAACTAACCTGGTGCGCCTCACATGGGGCACTGGGTTCTAAGCACCCAGAAACCTCTGCCTGACTGGATGCAGGGCCCAGCAGGCCTGTGGCTTCAGCCCCACTTACCACTTTGTTTGCACAGTTTCTGATCCTCAAAGGTGCATCTGTTGCTTTTGAACCTGGCTTTGTTTTGTTTCTAATTTTATTGATGTATAGTTGATTTACATTGCGTTAATTTCTGCTATGTGGCAAAGTGATTCAGTTATATATACATTCTTCATATTCTTTTCCATTATAGTTTAGGATATTAAATATTGTTCCCTGTGCTATATAATAGGACTTTGTTGTTCATCTATCTTATATATAATAGCTTGTATCTGTTAACCCCAAACTCCCAATCCTTCCCTTCCCCACCCCCCTCCCCCTTGGCAACCACAATTCTGTATTCTATGTTTGTGAGCCTGTTTCTGTTTTTCAGACCATGTCATTTTATATTTCACAGGCAAGCATATGGTATTTGTCTTTCTCCATCTGACTTACTTAGCTTAGTATGATAATCTCTAGGTCCATCCATGTTTCTGCAAATGATGCTTCATCCTTTTCTATGGCTGAGTAATATTCCATTGTATATATCTACCACATCTTCCTTATCCATTCACCTGTCAATTGACATTTAGGTTGTTCCCAAGTCTTGGCTATTGTGAATAGTGCTGCTATGAACATAGAGGTGCGTGTGTGTTTTTGATTTAGTTTTGTCTGGGTATATGCCCAGGAGTGGGATTGCAGGATCATATAGCAGCTCTATTTTTAGTTTTCTGAGGAAGCGCCATATTGGTTTCCATAGTGACAGCACCAACTTACATTCTCACCAACAGTGTAGGAGGGTTCCCTTTTTTCCCACAGCCTCTGCAGCATTTATTTGTAGACTTTTTAAATGATGGCCATTCTGTTTGGTGTTAAGTGGTACCTCATTAAATTGTTATGATTTGCATTTCTCTAATAATTAGCAATGATGATGGCTCTGTTTTTTTTAAGTTCTCTTGAATTTCTTTTATCTATTATCATTACATGTTCAGAGTTACAAAAAGATGTTAAAGTGAGAACTTAAAATGGCATCTTTGGTATTATAATAAAAGGCATTACCAAGTTGAGGGTTCATCTTAAGTACTGGTTTGTATATTAGAAAATTAGAGATCCTAAAAGGTGTCAGGCTACAAGTCAAAAAAAATGACTTGTGTCTCATTTGTAGTGTGTGTGTGTATGAAGGCCTTCTGCAGGCCCTAAATTCATATATCATGTGGGTGGATTCCTCGGTAAAGAGTACCCTGCACATATATGAAACAGGATTTGTTCCTTTTTCTTAAAGTAGCTAAGGACTTGAGTAGCTAAGTTCCTTCCCTAGTTTAGCTTGATGAAGCTACTTGTTAAAGAAAAAATATTCAATGACACGTGCTAAAAATGATAAGGCAGACTTCATCCAGGACATTAATGCTGGTATAGGGACCACTGCAATGGGATGTTACAGTGTGGAGAAAGACAGGGTTCAACTCCAAACACAGCTTGGGCAAGAGGGAATTTAGAGCCAAGGTGCAGGGATAGAAAACAACTAAGGAAACACCAGGGATAACAGGGGTTCTGGCTAAACTGACTTAATGGAATTCTTGCAGAAGGCAGGCCAGGGTGATGAGACATCACCTAGGGCAGGGGTCCCCAACCTCCAGGCTGCAGACCCGTACCTCCTGTCAGATCAGTGGTGGCATTAGACTAGAAAGTGCAGAATAAATGTAATGTGCTAGAAATGGACATGGAACAACAGACTGGTTCCAAATAGGAAAAGGAGTACGTCAAGGCTGTATATTGTCACCCTGCTTATTTAACTTATATGCAGAGTACATCATGAGAAATGCTCGGCTGGAAGAAACACAAGCTAGAATCAAGATTGCCGGGAGAAATATCAATAACCTCAGATATGCAGATGACACCACCCTTATGGCAGAAAGTGAAGAGGAACTCAAAAGCCTCTTGATGAAAGTGAAAGTGGAGAGTGAAAAAGTTGGCTTAAAGCTCAACATTCAGAAAACGAAGATTATGGCATCCGGTCTCATCACTTTATGGGAAATAGATGGAGAAACAGTGGAAACAGTGGCAGACTATTTTTCTGGGCTCCAAAATCACTGCAGATGGTGACTGCAGCCATGAAATTAAAAGACGCTTACTCCTTGGAAGGAAAGTTATGACCAACCTAGATAGCATTTT